>NC_061093.1:67678557-67686782 GCF_015104395.2 Macrobrachium nipponense | reverse complement strand
ATTTGGAAGTATATGCACTGTAGTTTTTGCCATAAATATAGTACTTCAATCTCTTCCTTAAAAACCTACATTTGTGCTGTCATTATTATCCTTTACGTCTTTCTTTAAAAAGATAATTTCCAAGTTACATATCCATTAATGCATACTCATTACCCAATATACATAACGTCAAACACCTTATCTTCGTTCTGTTTGATATACGGCGCTTTTAATTACTGTCCCTGGGTACTATCGTACAAAAAAACTGCCATAAACATCAAGGTTTGCTTTTAAAAAATTAATATCTGTACTTTCTCTCCTTTGACACAGGTAAATGGCAGATCAGGGTAATATGAGAATTTGTTTATTTTACATTTAATGAGTTTCTTTCCCATCGTTATCCCTACATTAAGGGGTCGGTTGCTTGAAGCGCCTTCTCCTCCACTGCCTTCTACTAAAAGGCACCATCCTCCACTAAAACCTCTTCTCTCCTATATTCCTTCACTTTATCTCGCCATCTAATTCTCTACTTTCCTCCGATCTTCTTCCTCTAACAGGTTCCTTTCACCCCTCTTCACTCCCTCCTCGTCATCCCTCCTCAACACATGCCCATACCATCTCAATCGTGACTCTCTTATCACCTCTGTAATCTTTACCAAGCCTGCCTTCTCCGTACTTCATGTTTTCCCAACTCTCAAGAGCGATATCCCATAATCCACCTCAGCATTCTGATCTCTGTTCTCTCAAGCTTTACTTACCCTGACGCATGTCGCTTACGGGGGACTCCTAGCTGCATTCATATTCCTCACAACATCAGGCATGGTTTATTGTTTGGCAAAGGGGCTATTACGACCGCATGCCCTTGCTGTCATCAACCACAGTTATTGACTGCCCGTAAGATTGTTTATTCCAGTGCAAATTTACCATGATATCGTTAGATAGAATTCTGTAATTTAATCCATTTGAGATTTACTGTGCGTCATTAAAATTGCTCTACATTATTGAACAACTTTCTCAACAGTCTCATTAGCTAACACATAATCATCGCCGGTGATAGAGACTACCATACACACTAAAGTAAGTCATGCTTTTGGTGAAATCATATATTGATCTGATGCCGTATTTTCTCAATATTAAGAATAATTTATGAGATTAACCAGGTGAATACGAGAGTGAGTGAGCCTCGATTTAATATTAATGAGGGAAGCTAATAAATTACACTAACATTATTCTGTCGCGTTAGGAGTGATTAAAAGAACGGTATTCAGTAATTGTTCATTAATAATTAGCAATATGATGTAATGGGCCGTTATTTTCAGAGCTGGTACGTGCAAAATCAAATACACCATTAAAATACACCTCTTACGTAGATTTATAAATTATAAGTATTATCATGACGTACATAACTATAATTAAGTGCCATTTCCTACATGATTTACTAATTTTGCAACATAATGACGAAACTATAAAAATAAGCATAACAAAACTTTCCTGTACAAGACTAGATATCACCTGATTAAATTCACCAGTTGAAACAAATGTCCCAACTATTATTTCATGAAATAATTCCGAATATTGAGCATCTTATATCATTACATGCTACCGCTTAATTTGTAGTAAGCCGTTATGATTTTGCCAAATAATACTTTTTTAACGAAAGTATTTTCATAGGTGAGAAACTTATTTATATTATCGATTAGATATATAAGTATATATGAGATTTGTAAATATATTGACTCAAATACTCATCTATTAATAGTTATTCTTTCAAGTTCTTCTAACACTTATAGTTAAGATATTGCAATGTGGCACAAGAATTTATAAATGAGAAATTTATCTTCGCTGACAAATGCAATTACATTAGTTTTAACCATTTTATTCGAAATCCTACTTCTGACCCAGTGTCTACCAAGAGCCTCTCATAACTTTAATTCATAGGTTAATATATAAATATGCTAATAATATATCAATATGAAATACGAATTACGATTTAGGGGCCGATCAATTCTATGGAATGATTAAATGTTCAGAATACAGTGCTATTTACAGAAAGATATCAAACTCAAATTTACTATATTAGTTTTAATATGTTAAATATCACTTATCAAAAAGAGACAATCGTTGAAATCGTGTTCCAATTATCTTCAAATATAAAATATATTGTTGAATTAGGGGACAGTGGCAAAAATAGCACAGAGGGAATAATTATCTGGTGCCATTCAATTAATTACGGCTAATCAATGGTGCGCACATCCCCCCATAATCCGTGTTAATGACGTCATAGTGACAAATGTCATTATTCTCCTTATGATTTTGATAATTGAAAAGTACGATAACGGGGACTTCGTTATGTCGTTCTTTGGTGGTCCATTTATGACTGTCTGTTATAGCTGTCCTAAAAAAAAAATTCGAATTAATATTTTCTCATTATCAGAGATGAATAGAATATACAGCAGAAATAATAATAATAATATAATGATAATAATAATCATAATATAATAATAATCTCATATAATATATATATATATATATATATATATATATATATATATATATATATATATATATATATTAATTGGATGAATGTTTGTATGTGTGTGTGTATGTGTGTATGTACCACATACACTTTTACACACATCGAGAAAATTTCAGCAAAACTTTGTATACACATATAACTTGGTATATTGGAAACAATACTGTGGTGGTAAGATAATTATTTGCACCAAAGGTGTGTGTGTGGGGACGGGGGTGGGAAATGGTGAAAATAGAAATAACTGAAAACGACAGATATAGTCCAATCCATACTTTTCGAGTCACTGAGATGAATAGTGACAATCCTGTTATCATTTACGTTTACGTTCCTCCCAGATAGAAAAGGGGGGCCTGAGAAGGGGTTGGCAAGGGTGTACCATATAAAAATAACCAGAAATAACAGATATTAGTGTCTAATTTAAAGTTTTTGAAAGTCGCTTAGATGACTAGTGACACTCCCCAGTGTCCTCTAAGTCCAAGTTTAGCCCCGATAGGAAATTGGGGGGTGGGGAAGAAGAGGTAAGAATAGAATGTTAAAAATTATGAGTATTAATATCTAATCCATAGTTTTCGAGGTCGTTGGGATGAGTAGAGACACTCCCGGTGCCCTTCAAGCCAAAGTTCAGCCCCGATAGGTTATACAGGTGTAAAAAAATACTTAATTAAGCTTTATACATGGAACCAGAGTGAAAGAAACATATCTTTCATGATATACAAAGGATAAATGTTTCAGTTAAGTCTACCTTAGTTTTAACCTGACAACTGAGCTGATTAACAGCTGTCCTAGGCTGGCCCGAAATATTAGATATTTTTACGTGGCTAGGAACCAATTGGTTACCTATCAACGGGATCTAAAGCTTATTGTGCGATCCGAACCACATTATATCGAGAAACTAATTTCTTATCACCAGAAACAAATTCCTCTGATTCCACGTTGGCAGAGCGAAGTATTGCTTTTTCAAAAAGCGATGCTCTATGAAATGACAAAAACAAATGAAGAGCATAGATATGCTTGGAGAGAATGGGAAAGAGGCAGAGCATGCAATATATGGAGAGAGAGAAAAATAACAATGGATCTGTAGCAAAAGAATCTGAGGGATGGAGGAATGCTGCCTGAATGGTCGGGAAGCGTCTGGCAGAGAAATGTAAATAGAGTGGAAAAGGAATAGTTGATGAAGAAGGGGAAAACAAGTGTCAGATGGAACATCCAAAAGAAAAGAAACAACAGCGGGATAGATAGACCTTTCGGTAAGGAACACATATATTATGTCACTAGAATTTTGCAACGTGAAGGAAAATATAAACGTGGTAGAAATGTCTTGTCACTTCCTCCAGTGAAGTTTTATACACACACACGCATGCACAGACACACAGATATATATATACATATATTATATATATATATATATATATATATATATATATATATATATATATATATATATATCTGTGTGTACGTGCGTATGTGTGTGTGAGTGTGTGGTGTGTGCATAAATCTTACTGGAGGAACTGACAAGATTATATATATATAAAAATATATATATATATATATATATATATATATATATATATATATATATATATATATATAATATATATATATATATATATGTATATGTGTGCATATATATATACATATATATATACAAACATATATATATATATATATATATATATATATATATATATATAGATATATATATATATATATAATATATATATGCTTTAAAAAAATTAAAAGACCACAGTAGATGCACGTGACTTCATAAATAAGCGTATACGCAGGAAAATGATAGTCAGAAATCCAAGCGCTTTCGTCTTTACTAAGATATTGTCAAGGAGCTAATGAAATACAATTGGAAAGAAAGGTCTCAGGTACACACAACGATCAGAATACCAGATGGTTAATTAATAATGTCAAAAGGGTAAAATTTAAAAGAGATAATCCAGGATTATCGGATATCACACGGTCACAAACCTAACAGATTTGACCCTAACCGAAATTACAAAACATGTAAAAACTGAATATATTAATTTTGTTGCTTATATTTATCTACAACTTTTTTTCATTATGAAGCATCAAGTTTAAATAACCAAAACTTAAATTTAGAACATTTCTATTATTTGACTTGATGAAACAAGATTCAATGATATTCCTTTTAACTGTGTCATTACATGGGATTAAGGCTCTTGCTTGACATCCAATTAATAGGATGATCTAAATCTCTCATATGTACGAATAATGCATTCAATATTTGCCCAGTTCTCACAGAATATTGAAGCTGTTTGAGACGTTGTGAAAGATTTACCAGTCTCTCTGTAATAGACTTTATCACACTTTTTTTTTGCCTATTATAAGTAAATCCATTACTCCTGCTAATAGAGTTACCTAGGCTGCAAAGCATGTATTTCCTATTTTACACGAGCTTGTTTCCCAACATATATTTCATTTTGCCGACGGTAATATTATTTTGAGGCAAAATCAAAATCGTGTTATATCCATGAAGGTAGGATGCGACGGTGGCACTAATACCCTGTTGTTTTCCGCTAATATTGGTCACTTGGCACAAAATCTGACGGTCAGAAACGGTCCCACGTGACGTCGATTTGCGCTGCATTCGGAGAATTACTGCGTATTCTGCAAGTGACTAATTGGGGAGAACTTGGGGCTGCAAATTGTAGGACCTGCGAAAGACTGATGATCCTCTAATTCCTCTACAAGGTCTTAGCTGCTGTCTTCCACTTTCGACCAATATATTCGAAATTCATGTTAGATTCAGGACGCGCTGATAAACTTAGCAGAGTATTTAATCAGAGTAACGGATGAGTCTTTTGGATTATTTGTTGATGGACTCAATTGGGTAGAACATTTTTTGTCCGAAAAATGCGATGAAATATAGGCGGAAAAGTATTTTCTATATTATTCTTGAAACTATAACTTTCTTTACTTCATTCCGGTGCTCATGGAAACCTCCCTTGACAATCATGTTGATGATGCATTCAAAAATAAGCCATGGTAGAAAACAAAGAGGATGATTAAGTCTTCTATTCTACCACATGAGAATACGTTTGCCTTTCTTAATCCAAACAACACTATTATAAATTCTCTGAAATGACAGATTTCCAATATAGAGTCCTTAACTTGATGCCTTCGATTAATCAACCAACTGAACGGTTATATGTGATAACCAAATAAGCAAACTGTAATCAAACCAATTCTAACCAATTTCAACCTCTAAGCAATTGCAAAAAAATTTACATATTAGCTAATCAACATATAATCTTTATCAGTTTTTCTTGGCTTCGAAATTTATGTCACAAGACTTGTTTCGTAGCCCTAAGGATAAGTCAGTGGTGGATATATATATATTGATATATATATATATATATATATATATATATATATATATATATATATATATATATATATATATATATATATATATATATATATATATATATAAGATCCTCTTCAGCTGAAAGCACAGTTATGACCAGGCGCTTTCAACAGACACGCCCAATAATATTCCTATTACTCTAGATTTTAACTACCAGAATAAAAATATTATTATAATTAATATTATGTTACTGCCATTCTAGCTGTCGACGTTTCCAAGACAAGAGCTGCTTCGTTTCGTAACCGACGTTACAAATTATCACGAGTTCTGGAGGAATGCGGGTAAAATATTGAGCCTAATTTTACCGAGACCTATGATGACACTTCAACAATATTAACCATAGAGACCCTGTATCAAGGGAAACTACGATTTAAATCTTTCCACTATATATATATATATATATATATATATATATATATATAATATATATATATATTATATATATATATATATATATATATCTATATATATATATATCTTTTTTTTTTATCCCCCGGGCATATGATATACAAGTCATTCCTAATCTTAGTTACAGCCTCCTGTATATTTACATCTCCAGTTCATAAACCTTACTTGTTCGAAAACCTTAGTGCATACTGAGAAGTAGTTTCAACTTTGAAGGCATTGGAAGCAAAGAAATAACATTCAGTATCTTCCAGAAATTTGCACCGAAACGAGAAGAGTAAAAGGGGAGTTAAGAAAACGTTGTATTACAACTTCCAAAAAAAAACGTCTTCGTGTAATTGAAATTCATTACAGAAGCAATTAACATTTTTGCCTAGAACATTTATGCAAATGCTTACCGTAAAATTTACCAGTAGGTTTTAATTTCAGTGTCTGGAAGTGAGGTCTGTGTGATTCAGCCAAGGGAAGAATATTATCACAAGAATGTTTAATAAATTCCTCTAGATTACATTTTTTTCGGTACGGTGAGACATCCACTCCGATGGCCTACTTTTCATCAAATTTTCCCCTCGATTTTCTTTATAAATTATAAAAAAAACGATTCCATCTACATTTTTTAGTATTAAAAATGACTGTCATTTTATATGCATTCACAGAAATCGGTCGAGAAATGATTAAAACACAATTCGTTGTTTACTTATTTTCTTCTGAGTGCAAAAAGAATACAATGAGTATTTTGTCTCTTGCTCTCTTAGATATCTTGTATCAGATTAATGGCAGGTTTAAACTTTTGAATCATACCAAGTGCAGATTATGCCATTTCTGTTGATTTTAGCCAATTAAAATTAAATAAAAACTAATGTTTTTTACTCTAAAAAAATCATGCTAGAATTTTCTTTACGAAAATGTACCGTAGAAATTCAAGCTCACCTCTGTAGGGTGCCGCCATAAGAATTACTCCATCGCATATGCTACCACTCACCATATACCTTATCGAGATTCCTTTCGTTTATGTCTCAACGATGCTACAGATAATACAAAGGCTAATAAAAAATAGTCCATTCTGCTTTATAGTTACTACCGATCTAAAGTTTATTGAAAACGTTATAACTTCATTTAGTACATTAAATCCATGGTATAATGTACTGAGGCTACAGAGAAATTATCAGCTTTAATGCTCTAGTACAATTAGCAATTTAGTCTGTGTCCGACATATAGCTAAATTTGTTTTGTCAATCGACCAAGGCACAAGTTCAAATGAATGAGAAAAAAAAGTTTTAAGCAGTATTCAATTATTCCTGAGCTTTATATTTTCATATCTGCTATATTTTATTAGTCGGGAAACAAACTAGCCATGAAAACCAACGAATTTATTTGTTATTTTTTCATTTTATTTATTTTATTTGTGATAAATGGCAATGGGTCTCAGGCCTACGATGCATTCATGATAAAACGAAGAAGAACATTATTTGATGTAGGTTTTATCTTAAAAATGGCCTCGTAAACAGCAAGATGTGTGACCACAAAAGCCGAACGAAAAGATAGGATATTATGTCAGGCAAAAACTTATTCCATTCATCTGTGCAACGTTCCGTTTTCAAAGAGTTACTAAATGTTGACTTGCATTCATTATGTATTATGTACTAATGCAATTAAAACTAAATTCCAGAAAAAAACTATCCTCTCACCTCAATAGCATTTTAATTTTTTTGGTTCCTTCTGTCTAGTTTTTAATGAAGATTTTTTTTTTTTTTTTTCATTTCGATGGAAATATAAGTTATTTCCTAATATCCTCCCCTCTGACATTATGTTTACTTTACCAGCGGCTATAGATGAAGTATGGTTGATAAAAAAAAAGTCTGAGAAAAAGGAATAACAATATTTGGTGAAAGGGGTCAGCAACCCCGATGC
>NC_061093.1:67668557-67673557 GCF_015104395.2 Macrobrachium nipponense | reverse complement strand
AGGCTAGATACCTTTCTCTCTCTAGGAATATATTCCATACACAAACAACTATTTCATATTTAATATGTTTTTTATGAATATGCAGAATTACATGGGGGGAAAATTACCATCTCATAAATGGCAGGGGGCGATAGAAAGGAAATATTAGGAGTTTATGTTTTATTTAAGTAAATATCCATTTCCATGCGATTTTGATGGGTTTTTCGTATTTGTGCCAAAGGTTCACACCAAAAATCAGAAGTGATAACCAAATTACTTCCGGCCTAAAGAATTTAACAAAGATAAAAGAATAAAACGGCAAGCTCTGTTTCCATAGTGTCTAGGCTTAACCTTCGATTTCAAATCATTAACAAGGTCAGTCCTCTTATCTAAAAACGTATTATAAAAGAATAAATAATGATATAGAAATGTAGGAGAAAACACTAGAATTAAAGTCGATAATTCACAAAACTGTTTGAAAAATCAAAGATCACAACGTCTATAGTTAATAGTGCAGATATATGTTAAAAAAATGTTTTGCTTCGTAATTGTGTTTGTTATTTGCTTATTAATATAGACAAAAGAGACTATATATATATATATAATATATATATATATATATATATATATATATATATATATATATATATATATATATATATATATATATATATATATATATATAGTATGTATATATATATAATATATATATATATATATATATATATATATATATATATATATATATATATATATATATATATATATATGTATATAACTGCAGGAGGGTACTTCCTAATTAAATAAGCTTTCTGGCGTTACATAACAAAAGATTTTAACTCACAACAACTAAAAGTGTCACTAAATATCCATTGGAAAGGAATACGATAATGCTTCGGGTGCAGATGACTGCAGGGGAAAATTGAATAATATTATCCATATTGATATTGCTTTATATTCGAAATGACCTCTCTCATTAAAGTTAATATTGCCTTCAGCTCATATTTAATTAAAATGCTCTAACAAAATTTATTGTATTAGCTCAGAAAGAAAAACACTTTTACAGTTTTAGATATATTCATTTAATTTATTTCACAGAATTAAATACAGTTTTTTATAAAGTTTTTAGAATGCAGGTGTGTGAATTATCTGAGAGTGACGAACCGTAAATGTATATTCGAAGTTACCACATTTTACGTTTGAGAAAACTACGAAGTAACTGGATGAAAATCGTCTCTAGAATAACCTTGGAATGGCTAGCAATTTCCCCGCCATTTTGCCAAGGTTCATTTAAGACCTTACATGAAGAAGAAGAAGAAGAAAAAGCGAGAGAAATGAAAGAAGAAAATCCGTCTCCGGACCTAGATTTCGATTCCCTCGTCAGCCTGACATCCTAGTCCCTAATATTCCTGGAAATCTCCTTGAAGAGCAGTTTTCAAAATATTTATGCGATTCCAGCCACAAATGGAGGAACCATCGAGAGACAGGAACACTATGAAGAAGGAGAGAAGGCTCGACTGTGGTTGCAGTGTTTTCTTCTCGTTACTGAGCCTCTTCAGTCACTAATTGCTAAGTCGTTTAAACAACTCATTCTTCTCGAAATTTTTTGTTTTTATGGTATTTTACGTTGCATGGAACCAGAGGTTATTCAACAACCGGGACCAACGGCTCTACGTGACCTCCGCGAACCACGTTCGAGAGTGAACTTCTATCACCAGATATACACATCTCTAACCTCTCAATGGAATACTCGAGAGTCGAACTCGCGGCCAATGAGGTGGCAGCGAACACCATACCGATCACGCCACTGAGGTGCTGGACAGAACAATCATAAAATGGATGAAAGGACGTGATGAAGATATAATGAATGCCTTGCTGCCTTTTCCAATTCTCTCTATTCCCCATGCCCCCACTCCCCCACCAATCGGGAAAGTCATTCATTGTGTAGCATTTGCACATTAACAAACATAGTGCATGCGTCGTCAGAATCAGTGACATGGATCAGTAGTTACCTTCAAGATATTTATGTTGAAAGAGAGTTTTATAAGTGTTTACAGAGGTTACCTTTCAGAGTATCATAGGACATCAAAACTTAGAAGTTATGATGATAACAGATATGGATTGTATAATGTTCATTCGTCTGTAGTCCGTCATAGGAATGCAATTTCCCCGACAATTTTAATTTAATGTAAAGGTACAAAGTCATTGCTGTTTATAGAAGTTGAGAACAAGTCATTTAGGAGTTGCTGATACGTCGATGTTTTGAAAACCGCAAGTTGTAATGATTCGAATTATGGTCATCAAATTGTTATCGTTTATCCAAATTATTTAGTAAAGATACTATGTTAACCTAAAATCGACTGAATATAAGTTTAAATACATCTAACGCGAAACAACTCCTGAAGGGAAGACAGCTATATCATTGCTGAGATGTAAGGAAAAGATTTACTATAGTAGATTCACATCAACCGCGCATTTGATGATGTCTAGGCCAGTCCCCTTTACGACGCTTCTGATTGGCTGTTGACAAGCCAATCACAGGGCTGGAAACTGTCTCTCGAAGAGGGTTCACATTGGCAGGATGCATGTTCCATCTCTCTTTAGAGATACGTATTTCTAAAGTATCCCGACTCACATGAGGTGGAACATACCTCCTGCCTATATGAACTCAATAGACTGGCTTATCAACAGCCAATCAGGAGCGTCGTTTAGGGACTGGCCCAGACATCAAATGCTATGGTTGATGTGAATCTACTATAGTAGATCCACCTACCTCTGCGTCTGGATATGAAGCTACGAAGAAAAACTGAAATGTTGTCACAAGGAAAGGGAAAAGAAAAATCGAATGACAGAGATAGATTCGGGAATAGTTTCACAGGCCAATTGCGAGGTTGGTTATATGTAGCGTGAATGGAATCAAGAATGTCAAGTAAGAACGATTCCGGTTAAAACTAGGATCATAAATTACTGTGTATATATATATATATATATATATATATATATATAATATATATATATTATATATATATATATATAGATATATATATATATATATATATATATATATATATATATATAAAACTTAGACACGAAATATATAAAACGTGATGCCTATATAGATGGTCGTTCAGACAGACCGAGAGATCTCTGTATTCTCGCCTTTTCATTTTCCTCTATGGCATTACCTTTACATATATATATATCTATATATATATATATATATATATATAGTATATATATATATATATATTTATATATATAGATATAATATATATATATATATATATTATGTGTGAAAAGAGAGAGAGAGAGAGAGAGAGGGAGGGGCCGTGTGCGACAGATACACAAATAAATAGTAGGTGACGGAATAATATCGGAGTAAGAGAAAAAGGAAAAGTTCGTCACGCATCGACCTATGCTGTCGCTTCCGCTTCAAATAAGAGTCCAGTGAGAGTGAGCAGATGCAACACAGTGTTATAACCGTTATTAGCCATAATAAGAAATTGACAGGTAATAGACGGAAGGCTTTTTGAAACAAGTGACCCTGATTGAAACTTTTCAAGTGGATATAGATGCAGGGAGAGAGATGTCATGGGAGCACTTTTTGTTTTTTTGTTTATATACCTAACGAAATTGAAATTGGTTTTTTGTCGGTCTTTGCCTCTATATGTTGTTTTTCAATGCTCTGTGGTATAGGCTTCACTTTATTTCTTAACTGGCTTTCATTTCATTTTAAGGGGCAAGGATGACTTCAGATGATGGTCATTTCTTTGTAAGTCTTTTGAGATGAGGTTGCTAATTTGCCATCCCAATGACTCCTTACTTACTCCAGTTACGAACCCCGGCAATACCTTAACCAACCAGGTTGCCTATATACTTCTCTACTTAGGGTTAACAGGGTGACGTTGCAGAATTTTAGGAAACCAAATTCGTTAGACAACGGCTTTTTAACTCACGGGAGATTCTGTGAATTTAAAAACAAAGCTTTTGTTTATAACTCTCATTTGGGGTAAAAAAAAAGGAAATGACAAAAAAGTAAAGGTGCTTTTAGATGAGCGAAAATAAGAAAAAATAAATCGAAAATAATCTTTCATTTGTCTTCACAAGTTGCTTTTTCACATGAAAGAAATTTCTTTGAATATACTGCCACTACCTAAAACGTTGCTGAACATAAATGGACTTTCTAGTCTGGGTATATCATCTTAAAAAAAAAAAATGACTGTATCACATCGTTTTAGAACAATAACTGACAAAGAAACTCATCTACGAAGGGCTGAAGTGGAAGCCGTGTTCTTAATGAACATATGTATTCTGACAGGTAGAAGCTAAGCAGCACTGGCTGAAAGATGGACTTGCAGAGAAAAAAAGAAAAAAAAAACTTAAAAAAAAAAGTAATTTCACTTTCATATGAAATGAAGCTGAAATTTATTAAAGGAAGCATAAATTTAGATTGAAATCTCTTGTGATAATTCACAACAAAATATCAAACAGCCAATAATTCAAGTACAAATATGATAGATATATGATTCTGTCACAACATCTATGGCAGTAGTGCCATGACCATTTCATTGGATTGGTTAGAAAATAAAATGTGAGCTCTTTAAAGACAAAAGTGAACGACAAGTACAACAAGTACTTATACTGCAAATAAACAATCAGAAGTATCAACAGTAATACATGAATAAAGAGGCGAGGGACCCTTCCTTTCTTTCTGCTCCGTTGAACAGCAGAGAATTCTATGAAAGAGTTATTGTATTTCCTTTTATCCTTTTTCTTTTCATTCGGTCGTGTGACGTCTATTCTGGACGATAAAGATAAACTAGCAATGATATAAGCTCTCTCAACCAGACGGGAGCATTGGTGAAAAAAGAAAAAATGAATGTCTACCAGTTAATAACATCGTAATTCATTCTTCTTCTTTTTACATCATTTTCTTATATAAAAAAGACAGATAAACCATAAAATATGAAGCCATAGAGCAGATATGGACAAACCAGATAAATATAAAGCTTTTACGTCTG
>NC_061093.1:67653557-67663557 GCF_015104395.2 Macrobrachium nipponense | reverse complement strand
CATGGTGTTTTTGACATTAACGACACTGCCCTGGCCATTTATTTTACTTCTGAAATAAACATGAATTAATTTATATGTAACACCCAACATTACATGAGCTTGACAGCAGTCTTTAAATGTAATAATAGAACGTAAATGTAAATGGGGATTAGCATTTACTTGATAGGCCAACGACGCATCTTAGTGGATACATAAGGTACACTCAAAAGAAGGGAGAGCATAAAAGAGCTTTTAGCAAGATCCGAGTCTGTCTACGAAAGGAGAGGCTCCTTTCTATACAAGTAATCCAGCTGAATTGAAATGTAATGAAAATGGGGAACGGAAGAGGAGCCATCTTCTACGTAAATTGGAAGAATAACATTTGTTATGTTATAGATCTCTTCGTCTACCCAGTAATTAATTAATTATTTATCTTTGTAAAATGGCAGCCATCTTCCTCCAAATATCAGCTGATTTGGGCTCGGGAAACCAACGCTAGCCATCCAGGGTTAAGAATTCCTGTGAGAAGGGAGAATATAGTCTTTTGTCAGCTTTAGGGACGTATCTCGAAGGGAAGGATGTAGGCAGACTGGTACTTCTTTAGGCCTATATCTTAAGCTCTTTTTCCTGTGAACCCACTGCTGAATGTATGTTCTGTTTCCAGGATTTTGCCCCTGCTCGTGGGGGGTTAAGCTGACCCCCAACACCCAGGCAAGACACCTGCGAACTGTCTCAGACCGCTCGAGTTCGTGACTTGGATGGATGTCCGACCACCCGCCTTCCATTTAGGCCTATCCATGGGGTTATGGCGTGCCAAGAGGACCCAGACCTAAGACAAAGCCATGCGCCACATTTTCTACAAAGGTCCATACTGAACATGGCTCCCAGGTAGGTCTTGTGAAACAGCATATTGCCAGTCCCTTACATCCTATTATCTATTTGATCCCCATTTTCCAATTCAAACTTCTAAAAGAACTCATCCCTTTGTTTCCTCTCACTGCCTCATGGCTGCATGCTTCCCCTTGTGTGATCGTCCCAGACAAATGAAGTCATTGCTACCTCAGTGAAACATTAAGGTTCCTTTTCCCCAATGTTAGAGAACTAATTAATACTAATTTGTGCAAGAAATCCTCTTTTCTTTTATCTTGTCTAATCTGGGATTCTTTTCCAGATTCCCTGAGTCACGTGTCAAGTCTATCTGCCGGCAAGTGTTGCATTACCACAAAATTATGAAACCAGCTTTAATGAATCACGTTTTAGCCAGCTATCCATTTGTGAGAGATATATGGGTCCCAACGTGGGGACACGCGCATTTACTTTTCTCAAGGCCAGTAAGGGCCTCTTGTAAATAAATAGCTGTAAAGTATTTAGCTGAGTTTCTGGCGACCTTTCCTCTAGAGTAAACATTATCACTATAAAATCCTTTTTACGGTAAGTGTTCAAGTAAATTCACCTTGTTTTCCTCAACTTTTCCTGTTTACGTATCGTAGTTCTTTCAAGGCCAGGCTCATACGTAAAAATATATATATATATATATATATATATATATATATATATATATATATATATATATATATATATATATATATATATATATATATATATATATATATATATATATATATATATATATATATATATATATATGTATATATATATATATATATATATATATATATATATATATATATATATATATATATATATATATATATATATATATATATATATATATATACATACATATATATATATATAATATATATATATATATATATATATATATATATATATTATATATATATATATATATATATATATATATATATATATATATATATCTATATATAGTCCCTTATCAAGAAAAACGAGGAATGGAACGATGTATTTTTAAACTCCACCAGCGCAGATTTTTGACGACGAAATCATTCATATCCCCATCATAGCTATACATCTCTGAAGGAAAGAAGTAAAAATAAGATTAAAAAAAAAGGTTACAAATATGACATAAACTAAACAAATATAACTGTTTCCTTTGAAATAGAATTATGAAAGTACTATTAAATCAAGACGAAAAAGAATTGAGGTCCACACGATATGGAGGTTATAATTGGAAATGATAAGAAACGGGGAGGTAATATATATATATATATTATATATATATATATAATATTATATATTACATATTATATATATATATATATAATATATATATCATATATAAATATATATGTTGTAACCAATAGGGAAAATGGCCTTTAGGTCTAATGGGCAGGGAAAACGAACAGTTATGTTAAAGTTATAAACTGCTGGTAAATTAAGTTAAATACCTATATTTAGGTTAAATTCTATCATGATTTAAGCTAAATAATGTACTATTTTTGAACAATTAGTAAACAAGAGATATTATTAGTATTATCATTATTAAAAATAATAATAATAATAATAAGGATGTATTATTACATGAATAATTAATAATAATTAATAATAATAATAATAATGCATGTATTCCATGGTGTCATAAGTCTAGAATATCCTGTATATAACTAGATTCTGTTATATAACTAGAATCTGTCTTATAATTAGAATCTTGTGTCAAAAGACTATCAATCATTAGAATCGAGTATCAATAAGACTAAAATCTATCATATAGCTAAAATCTCTGTCTTATAAATAGAACTCTTCAAGAACTTTTGACTTGCGCAATCTTTTATGTAAAAAAATACAAAAAAAAGAGGTACTACATATCTCAGGAATTTTCATCGCTGCCGGGCATTGTCATTATCATTAAGATAGGTGTGGCGTGAATGCAGAGCAATTACCCAAGACTGTTGACCTTGGCTTGACTCACTCACCGGAGAGAGAAAATTTTTTTTTTTGGAAAAGGAATGAGTTGTTAATCAGGCATATTAAAAAAAGATAGACCGATTTCCCTGTAAACAAAAAAACACGGTGAAACTGGATTGAGCTAGTTCTCAGTACATATAAAATGAGAGCGATGATAGCCTGTCGGGGCGGTATACTATGTACGCCTGCACACATGATTATGTCATGGTGATTTGTATATAAATAGGTTGGTTTCCTTAATCACAGCTCTATTCGGAACAGACGGCTACAGGTCAGCAATCTAGAATTAAGGTAAGTAAAATTTTAGACGACAATCCTTAGTACCTTATTAGCTCAGTGAACAGCGTATAATTTACTTACGCTTAGTAACAACGAGTGGAACAGGCAAAGTCTATGTATTATTAATTAATAAGTCTATTTTATAACGTGAACAACATTGGAGTATTGTGCTGTCGAAACACTTTTACTGTCAAACACCGTTATAGTGAGTGGCCTTGACAGTGAGACGAAATTCCTAGAAGTTTGTAGATATACGATTCTTTGCGTTTGGTCTAATTTTGTTGTGAGATACTACGAACTAGCTTTATGTTAAAATACTATATATATATTTAGCTCAATGTGTCAGTAGAGAAGGGATAAAGAGAGAGGGAGATAGAGAGAGAGAGAGATAGATAGAGAGATTTACGATTATCTCCTATCGTCGTCCGCTTGAACAGGCTGAGAGTGAAAGCAGGATGCATACCTACAGTTCGTTACCTAAGCATAATTTCCAGGTGAATTAAAAGTGGTCAAAATTAGCTATAAGAGGAGAAATATTACATTTCTTGTACAGAAATCTTTCTAAATATTGAGTTAATTACTCAAACTGTGCAAAGTAAAAAAGGAGAGAAAATTGTAGAAGACAAAATTTGTCTCGTTAAGAAAGAGAGAGTGAGAGAGAGAGAGAGAGAGAGAGAGAGAGAGAGAAATATTTTGGTTTGAAATCAGCTGTTCTAACCGAGATTATTTCGCCATTGTATAAGTATACTAATAATAATAATAATAATAATAATAATAATTACGTCTCTAATACAAATCGCATTGCAACTTGCTAGTTTTTTTTTCCGCGTTTTGCATAGTTTTTTTTTCTACAAGTGGACGTTTGTCCTGGAATGCATTTCATACGCGTAAGACGTAAACAAACAGCGCTCAAAATGGCGGCCGTTGCTAGCTAGCTATACGAGTCGAAATAGTTCTTCTGTCTTCTGTGTGGCCTCTCTTTTTATTCACGCTCAAACGGTTTTTCAGACAAGTTTCCGAGAAATACAGCATATCTTGTAACAGCCTGACAATTCCTGGGCTATCATTAAATGATCAGTGCGCTGTGTGTGAGAGAAACCAGCTCCAATACGTAGGCATGTCTTAGAACAATTGCCGAAATACTGTTTTCAAAAGTGGCGAAAGGGTATACCACCATTAGCTCATTATAACGCATCCTCCTAACATTGTTGGTGATAAACGGAGCTAAAGACCTTTTCTACTCGATGTCAGAAGGATGCGTTTATAATGAGCTAATGGTGGTATACCCTGATTGTACATGGTCCACTCT
Source organism: Macrobrachium nipponense (assembly GCF_015104395.2). Classification (NCBI taxonomy): domain Eukaryota; kingdom Metazoa; phylum Arthropoda; class Malacostraca; order Decapoda; family Palaemonidae; genus Macrobrachium; species Macrobrachium nipponense. Next base: position 67,659,143 of record NC_061093.1, on the reverse strand, counting down.
GTACCATGTGGTTTATTTTACACTATATCAAGTGATATGAGGACAAACAAAATACTTAAAAGTATATATAAAAGAATGACGAGTTCCTGGAGGCCACCTTTATGGCCAAATCTAGAACATTAATGAACTTTTACATTCTGAAAAAATTAAACAATTCTTTCATATAAGAATAGATTTACAACCAACCACTTGGACATTCTTTAAGCAAATTTCTAAAATGATTAAAAAGAAAGTCTTAACATTCTGAATAATAATAAAATTGTATTATTTTCCTATCCTATTCTTTATTATTATTTAATTATTATTAAAAGAAACCTATACTATCCCAATATATCACTAATAGATGGTTAGCCTAGTAAAAATATTCCTAGCCAAATGTATAAATTCAATTGTGCTGTGGTCGATACTAATAGGTCCATACTCTGTAACTATATTGAAAATAACATTTTCCAGTATTCCGAAAACCGTTTTCCATCTAATATGGTATAAATTTAAGCTGTGTGATTAGCATTGATGCAGAGAGGATTTTCTTTTACAGTGAATCTGAATAAATCTCTACACAGACTTGCTCTTGCTTGCTTGCTTAGCACTAAAGAAACACGAGCTGTCATAATGATGCGGCAGCGGTGTAGTAGTCCTATTTTGCTAGTATATCTAAAGTGTGTGTACTCATCCACCATCGTAATACTTGGGGTAAAATTAGGCAAAGATCGATCGATACTGGCTACCCTCTCACTAGGCTTCTTAGGATAGTCCAAAGTTAGGTAGTAGGTTAGTTAAGAGGCCGAGCAAGTCCTAATAAGTTTTCCATGAAGAATTTTATATTATCAAAAATATTCATATTTCCTTATTCAAAGCTAGATTACCTAATCTCTGGTAGGTCTTTTTAATCTAAGAAGAGATCATATGTAGCTATGATCCGCAGTGGAAATTTTCACGAGAGAAAGGTATTTGAATGTAGAATACAAGAGCACTACTACTTCAGTTAGCAATCATCTTGCTTGCTTGCTTAGCACTAAAGAAACACGAGCTGTCATAATGATGCGGCAGCAGTGTAGTAGTCCTATTTTGCTAGTATATCTAAAGTGTGTGTACTCATCCACCATCGTAATACTTGGGGTAAAACAAAATTAGGCAAGATCGATCGATACTGGCTACCCTCTCACTAGGCTTCTTAGGATAGTCCAAAGTTAGGTAGTAGGTTAGTTAAGAGGCCGAGCAAGTCCTAATAAGTTTTCCATGAAGAATTTTATATTATCAAAAATATTCATATTTCCTTATTCAAAGCTAGATTACCTAATCTCTGGTAGGTCTTTTTAATCTAAGAAGAGATCATATGTAGCTATGATCCGCAGTGGAAATTTTCACGAGAGAAAGGTATTTGAATGTAGAATACAAGAGCACTACTACTTCAGTTAGCAATCATCTTGCTTGCTTGCTTAGCACTAAAGAAACACGAGCTGTCATAATGATGCGGCAGCAGTGTAGTAGTCCTATTTTGCTAGTATATCAAAGTAAAGTGTGTACTCATCCACCATCGTAATACTTGGGGTAAAATTAGGCAAAGATCGATCGATACTGGCTACCCTCTCACTAGGCTTCTTAGGATAGTCCAAAGTTAGGTAGTAGGTTAGTTAAGAGGCCGAGCAAGTCCTAATAAGTTTTCCATGAAGAATTTTATATTATCAAAAATATTCATATTTCCTTATTCAAAGCTAGATTACCTAATCTCTGGTAGGTCTTTTTAATCTAAGAAGAGATCATATGTAGCTATGATCCGCAGTGGAAATTTTCACGAGAGAAAGGTATTTGAATGTAGAATACAAGAGCACTACTACTTCAGTTAGCAATCATCTTGCTTGCTTGCTTAGCACTAAAGAAACACGAGCTGTCATAATGATGCGGCAGCAGTGTAGTAGTCCTATTTTGCTAGTATATCTAAAGTGTGTGTACTCATCCACCATCGTAATACTTGGGGTAAAATTAGGCAAAGATCGATCGATACTGGCTACCCTCTCACTAGGCTTCTTAGGATAGTCCAAAGTTAGGTAGTAGGTTAGTTAAGAGGCCGAGCAAGTCCTAATAAGTTTTCCATGAAGAAAATTTTCTATTTATCTAAAATATTCATATTTCCTTATTCAAAACTAGATTAGCTAATCTCTGGTAGGTCTTTTTAATCTAAGAAGAGATCATACGTAGCTATGATCCGCAGTGGAAATTTTCACGAGAGAAAGGTATTTGAATGTAGAATACAAAGAGCACTACTACTTCAGTTAGCAATCATCATCTTTTTGAAAAGGTTATTTGAATAGTGAAATGATTTTCCCAGAACCCATGCAACTATACTTAAACTTTTTTCAAAAAACACTCGAATGGAGAATACAGTTGAAAAGACTGAATTTGATCGATAGGTATACTATATGATATATGAACCTAGAATAAAAGTCGACTGTTTTATTCGGCATTTCTAACCTTCTCATAAGCTAGCCTATATGGTAGCTATTGTGTTAGAGTCTTCGAAAGGAGGAATGATCTTTCAAATATCCTTGCGACTACTTAAACTTTTTAAAATGACTTTGGATGAAGAATGCAACAACACCCTCCTTAGCTAGCTAGCACTCTGATATTTCCAAAAAAAACATAAAACTCGATTATAATATAGTATCCATTACTCTGATTAAGAATAAATCCAAAGGGAGAATATATATTTGGTTTTTTTTGTTTTTTTTTCTCTTTTAGGAAGCTCTCATATACAACGATGTAGACGAGATTACTCCTTGCAACTACTTAATCTTTTTAAAATGACTTTTGAATAAAGAATAGTTATTAATCTTTTTGAAAAAACTTAGAGAAATGATTTTTACATATATATATAATATACTATCTTTAAAAAGACTTTTGAATAAAGGATACAACTTCCACTCCAGTTATTAATCCTTTTGAAAAGACTTATGATAGAGAAATAGTTTTCCTAATCCTTGCAACTACTTAAACTTTTTAAAATGATTTTTGAATAAAGAATACAGTTATTAATCTTTTTGAAAAAACTTATGATAGAGAAATGATTTTTACACACACATATATATATATTTATATAGATATATAACTCCTGAATGAAAATACTATATATATAGATATATAACTCCTGAATGAAGAAACAGTTATTAATCCTTTTTTTTTTGACAAAACTATTTGAATAGAGAAATGGTTTGTCCAATCATCCTTGCGACTACTCAAACTTTTTAAAAAGACTTTTAAATAAAGAATACAACTTCCACTCCAGTTATTAATCCTTTTGAAAAGACTTATGATAGAGAAATAGTTTTCCTAATCCTTGCAACTACTTAAACTTTTTAAAATGACTTTTGAATAAAGAATACAGTTATTAATCTTTTTGAAAAAACTTATGATAGAGAAATGATTTTTACACACATATATATATATTTATATAGATATATAACTCCTGAATGAAGAATACAGTTATTAATCCTTTTTGACAAAACTATTTGAATAGAGAAATGGTTTGTCCAATCCTTGCGACTACTCAAACTTTTTAAAAAGACTTTTAAATAAAGAATACAACTTCCACTCCAGTTATTAATCCTTTTGAAAAGACTTATGATAGAGAAATAGTTTTCCTAATCCTTGCAACTACTTAAACTTTTTAAAATGATTTTTGAATAAAGAATACAGTTATTAATCTTTTTGAAAAAACTTATGATAGAGAAATGATTTTTACACACACATATATATATATTTATATAGATATATAACTCCTGAATGAAGAATACAGTTATTAATCCTTTTTGACAAAACTATTTGAATAGAGAAATGGTTTGTCCAATCCTTGCGACTACTCAAACTTTTTAAAAAGACTTTTAAATAAAGAATACAACTTCCACTCCAGTTATTAATCCTTTTGAAAAGACTTATGATAGAGAAATAGTTTTCCTAATCCTTGCAACTACTTAAACTTTTTAAAATGATTTTTGAATAAAGAATACAGTTATTAATCTTTTTGAAAAAACTTATGATAGAGAAATGATTTTTACACACACATATATATATATTTATATAGATATATAACTCCTGAATGAAGAATACAGTTATTAATCCTTTTTGACAAAACTATTTGAATAGAGAAATGATGGTTTGTCCAATCATCCTTGCGACTACTCAAACTTTTTAAAAAGACTTTTAAATAAAGAATACAACTTCCACTCCAGTTATTAATCCTTTTGAAAAGACTTATGATAGAGAAATAGTTTTCCTAATCCTTGCAACTACTTAAACTTTTTAAAATGACTTTTGAATAAAGAATACAGTTATTAATCTTTTTGAAAAAACTTATGATAGAGAAATGATTTTTACACACACATATATATATTTATATAGATATATAACTCCTGAATGAAGAATACAGTTAAATATATTTGGTTGTCTCTTTTAATTTACATATATGTAGTATATAGCTCCCAGATAATTCATTCAGCATTGTTGAATATAAAATGCGCATTAGCGCAGCCAACCAAACTTAGTTCATCATCAGCATGGACTATTACAAGATCCTAGGTATCTCCCAAGATGCTTCAATGGAAGATATTAAAAGAGCTTACCGAAAAATGGCACTTAGATACCATCCAGATAAAAATAAATCATCGGATGCAGAGGAAAGGTTTAAAGCCATCTCGCAAGCTTACGAAATATTGAGCGATGTGAAAAAACGGGAGTGTTACGATCAACATGTGAAAGGTAAAATGGAGGATGAGGAGGTACCTAAGGAGGGTAATAATAAAACTCGCTTCACATATTACCTCCTACCCATACTAGCGATCCAAAACTCGCTTTTACATATACCTCTACTACTAGCAATCCCAAAACTCGCTTTTACATATACCTCTACTACTAGCGATCCCAAAACTCGCTTTACATATACATCTACCACTACTACTAATAGCGGTCCAATGGACGACATTTTCCATCAGTTCTTCGGCACCCACGGTAATTTTAATCACTTCTTTAATAACTCTGACGACGACGATGATGATGATGATGATGATGATGATATTCATATGATGTTGGAGATGGTCGATCAGTAGTAGGCATCGAATGGGAGGTTTCAACTGTAATCACAAACACTATCACGGGAGGGGGGGCAAGGCATCATCATCATCATCATCATCATCATCATCATCATCAGGATCCTCCAATCTACCGGGACCTGTACGTGACTCTCGAAGAAATAGCTCAAGGAGTGATCAAAAAGATGAAAATCACGCGGAGTGTGTTTAGCGATGATGAAACAAAAATATCCACCAAGAGAGAAGAGAAAATATTGAGCATTAACATTATGCCCGGTACAAAGGATGGTTTTGAGATCAAATTCGAAAGAATGGGAGACGAGTCGCCTGGCAAGGTCCCGGCTGATATCATTTTCGTTATTAGGGAAAAGCCTCACCCGGCATTTAAGAGAGACGGTACTAATTTGATCTATTCGGTCAAAATCCCCATCAGAGAGCCTGGTGTTGGTACCAGCGTGTCTGTCCCTACTCTGGAAGGCCAAAGGGTCACACTCGATGTCAAAAA
>NC_061093.1:67649410-67653057 GCF_015104395.2 Macrobrachium nipponense | reverse complement strand
AAGAGTATTTTTGTTTGTAAAAAATAAAAATTAATAATGATATTTTTTTTTTTTCTGTTAGGTGGGGAGGTGTTAGGAACAATCGTTTGCCGATTGTTCCTTGTGGATTGTTGCCTCTTTGTTTTTGTTTTTTAATTGCTGGCGAGTTGACGTCTGTTGGATGGCGTCAAACTCCGTCAGTCAGGTTCTGGAGGGCAGAACGACCAGTCAGTCAGTCAGAGGCAGTCAGGTATGATTACCTGTGACCAGCATGAGGCAGCGCCAGGTACTGGATACCTGGTTATTTGGTTGAAGTCGTCGTATGGAGTATGACTCGAGTTGAGGTCGACAGCCCTTTGGCCAGCATTGGCGTGTTTTCGTCGTCGAGAGGACGACGTGTCGAGTACGACCTCACTGGGCAGCAGCAATAGCGTGTTTTAGTCGTCAAGAGGACGACTTGTCGAGATGCGACCTCACTGGGCAGCAGCAATGGCGTTTTTTCATCGTCGAGAGGCGACGTGTCGAGAGCGACCTCACTGGGCAGCAGCAGTGACGTGTTTTGTCCAGTGGTCGAGGAGGATGTCCATAAAATGCTAGGAGAATAATGGCATTTGTGTAGTAATTAATTACATTGCATTACACACTTGAATAGAGACCTAACAAAACTAAATGAAATTCATTACAACCCAAAAATAAACTCGACTTCTTCGAATGCATATAATCAACATTCGTTCTTTAGAGAATTTAGTCATTTAAAAAACAGCAGCGCCAAGTTTTCCCAGATAAGATCGGGACTAAGCAATGGCTCCTTGTCTTTTGTTAGAATCCTTTTACTGGCGTATTTTTCGTTTCTCTGGGTTCATGTGTAAAATAATGGTCCCTTGATACTTAACAATGCACACTGCTTTAAGAAGAAAAATAATTATTCATCCTTTCCTCTTTTGGTTCTCAATAATAATAATATAATAATAATAATAATAATAATAATAATACTGTTAAAAAGAATTGCAGATTTAAGTGAGTTGATTTTATATATAAAATCAACTCGCTTAATTCGGCCATTCTTTTCAACAGCATTTGCATAAAACATGGCCCTCTACCAAAATAATAATAATAATAATAATAATCATAATAATAATAATAATAATAATAATAATAATTAATATAATAATAATAATAATAATAATAATAATAAAAATGGTGCACTTATTTTAAGAATGCGAGAAACTCCAAATTACTTCTGTTGTTCCAATAACCGTAATCGTGATAATACTTTAATAACTAGACAATAACTTTGCGTTCTATTTCTGTTGACTAAGACACTTCCCATTTTTAATACCTCTTTAGTAAAAAATGCGGCTACCAATGACACAAAAGTAAAATGGCCTTCTATATAATATATAAAATTCTTCAAAGATGTGGAAAATATTTCAGATATTAGTCTCATTCTGGCGAATAAATGTCTGCGTTAAAAAGAGAATAACTGAAAACGGCAGCACTGCTTCTGGAGTTGTGTCGTTGTTTTGAAGCTGGTCCCTCTTAATGCCACTTGAGAGAGGACATTTAAATCTTTTCGGGGAACTTGGGGTTTTCTGAGGTGGGAGATGTTTCTGTTCCTTTCCACCCCGGAGATCTCGGCGAAGATAAATGCGCTGCCGGGAAGAGCATAAACAGTCGTAATGGCGCCATTAGCGAGTAAAACTTTTTTTTCTTTTTTCGCTTCTTATGAATGGGAATTATGATCTTGGGGGAAACTGCGCAACAAAATTTCTCCATGTGTTTCTGCATTCATTTTTATTTTCATGTAAATCTATTAATCATTTGTTCCGTTTTTAATTTTGCAGAAGAAATAAATAGGCAAATTTTAAGTCTATTCAGTATCTGTTCCCTTTATGACGAAGAAATTAGAGGACGAAATTTACTTTAACAAACAGAAACATTATGTTGTCGGAAATTTGAACTATTAATGCCCTACTTCTACATACACAACATAGCAGAAAATATGGTGTGTGGGGATACACTGTAGATGATAAGCTTTACGAGTAAAAGTTAAAATGAACTGTATTGCTACAGACATTTCCGAGATCAACTATCTCCCCTGTTTAACCGAATTAGGCGTCGCCAATATTATTTCGATCGCAATTTCGTACTTTTCTTGCAGATTTACGTGCCGAAAGGTAATCGACGAAACTGCTGAAGTTAGCTAGGGACAAATGATTAACTTTCAGTGTCCTAAACCTTTAAAAATGTAAGAAGGTACTCTTTTTGTTGGAAGAATGATCCACTTTGCGTAGGTGGATGTCTAAGGGTGAGTTTACACTAGGCTCCACCCCATGCTGCGTAAGACTCATCACCATCTCCTCCCAAATTCTTGTTAATACCGCCTACTGGCCGACTACTCATCAAGAGTCACGCTACACCACTAACTCACCCTAATGAGCACTCCTTTAGGCGGGGATAACAAGAGTTTGGGGGGGATTTGGTGATGAGTCTTACACATGCAGCGTGGGGTAAAGCCTAGTGTAAACTTACTTTAGGAGAGATTATGCTTTAAAATGCCTAACGAGATTCATTTGTTAGTTGAATTTCCCCAGATGATAAATTTTTGGATCAAAAGTTCCTGAAAGCGGAATTTGATGTTCGCAGATGTTTCTAGATGGGACCCCTTGGGGTATTCTGCATTTGAGTATAATTATGATCGCGCAAGTTTTTCTGTTCAAATCGTTGTCATCAGGAAAGTTGTTGGGACAGATCCTCAGGATACAGATGGCACAAGTTGCATTGGGCGATAAAGACACATGCATTTTCTATTCAGATCTTTGCTTATCAGCTACAGTAAAATCTTTGCAATTTTCTTTATATTTATACCAGAAATTTCCTTCAATAATTTACTCGCTAAGACCTCAGATAAAGTTCTAGTGGGGATTGTAAAGCAATTCAATTATTTGAAATTTGATTACGACAGATAAGCATGGTGAAACATGTTTCCTGTTAAGGTATACAGATCTCCAGAGTGATTGTGAATGTAGAAGATAGTGGTCGAATGATTGTGACAAGGTCTTGGTGAAAATGTTGGATTTACTCCATTATCTCAACAGATCAGTAGTTTATGCAACTATTAGATAGGAGAAAGAGAAAATAAGATTGAAGCTACCCTACAGTGGAGGAAATCAAACTATTTAAAGAAAAGTGACAATGTAGCTGAAACTTCAGTGGTTCCTGCTGAGAATGATAACTGAATTGCTCAGCTGAGAGAGTCATGGGAAGGTAAGTAACATTCATGTCATATGTATAGTCACTCATATAAGTTCACAGATGTCTCCGGGCATAAAGCTGAATTCTATCCAACCCTTTCTGGACAACGGATCTGTATAGTGACGTAAGACCGAAACTTTCTACAGCAGAGCCAGTTTTGCACTCCCAGACACCTGTCATCCAGAAAGGGGTGAAATGGAAATCTCTCTCAAACACCCGGACATCCATGAACTTATATGAGTGACTGTACATCATCATTATCTTGATGAGGTTAGTCAGTGGATGGGTGATGTTGACAGGAAACCTAACCATCTACCGGGCTACAAGTACAGACCTGGTGACTACGTCACAAAAATCACAACTAACAAACATTCATAAGGCCCTAGGAATCGGATACGAGCTGCAGTGGGTAG
>NC_061093.1:67621910-67646910 GCF_015104395.2 Macrobrachium nipponense | reverse complement strand
ATATCCTCAATATAAAAAATGTCAGGGTTTGAAAACCTAACGAAGCGAAAACATTCAGAAGACAAACAATACGATAAGAAAACTATTCAGTGTAAAAGAAGCTGATCAAAACTTTCGGCATCGTCCTTAAAAACAATAAAGATATCGTCAACATATCCAGATGATTTGAAACCTTTTATATGGGTAAGATATGTTGACGATATCTTTATTGTTTTTAAGGACGATGCCGAAAGTTTTGATCAGCTTCTTTTACAACTGAATAGTTTTTCTTCCCTCCATCAAGTTTACAGTGGAAAGGGAAGTCGACAAGCGTCTGCCATTTTTAGACTTGGTTGTTACACAGGATGATGTAAATAAGTCTTTAAATTCTCTGTTTTCAGGAAAAGTAACTACATCACAAATACGTACATACATTTTTATTCATATCATGACGAGAAAATCAAACGCAACGTTCTGACGAATTTGTTTTTTAGAGTTTTTCGAGTTTGTGACCCTAGTTTCATTGACCAGGAAATTCAATTCTTGACTACGAGTTTTCAATAAGTTATGTTACCCCAAGTTTTTTATCGACAGATGTCTTTCTAGAGCCAAAGTATGTTTTATAATCCTAGGGAACGCTGTTCGACTGCTAATTTTAAATGCCTTCCCCTTCCTTATAATCATGACCTGAAAAAAGTTTCCAATAATCTTAGAAAAGAAAGACATGGGTATAGCGTAGTTTTTCAATACCCTAATACTCTTAAAAAGAAAATTATCAAAAACAGTTGCAGAAAACCAAACAACCGATGTGAGTCTATGCTATAGGATGTATGTGACAAATGCTATATTGGTGAAAGCGGTCGTTTCCCTAAACAGAGGAAACGTGAACATGTTGCAGCTTGCCGTTTGGGCAACGTTTACAGCGCCATTGCCAAGCATACTTGGGATTCCGATCATGCCATCGACTTCAAGGGAGGAAAAGTTATTTATAAGAGTGCGGATAGGACCACTAGGAGAATTGTGGAAGGAGCTCGCATCACTTTGAATGAAACCTTTGAGGGGAATACAGAAATACAGAACAATTTACTTTTGAGTGAAGAAATTTGCAAAAGGGCCAGAATAAAGAACTTCAGAAATGTGTACAGCTCCTTCAATCCGAAAATGTAAATAACCATCCTTCGCCCCGTTCCAGAGCCTAATCTACAAACTACCTTTTTAGTTAACGACCGTCAGATGTCATTCAGGAAGAAGACCGGCGCTTTGTCCCGCCCCGTAGATCACAACGAATTATGGAAAGGCAAAACGACCCAATGACTAGTTCGAATTTTTTAATTTTTATTTTTATTATTATTATTATTTTTTTTTTTTTAACCTTGTTAATGTTCTTTGTCGGTTTGTTTATGTTTATTTCGAATTCTTCACCAGTACCATGTCTCATTTGCTTAGTGATCAAGTCCACAGGAGGATGGACGAAAGCTTTATGCTTTGTATAAATATATTATTTCTCGATAAACAAGGATATTACTGTGGATCCCTCTATTGATATATATATATATATATATATATATATATATATATATATATATATATATATATATATATATATATATATATATATATATATATATATATATATATATATCTAATAAAAGGAGCCCATAAAACACCAAAATAGAGAGAAAAAAAAAGTACTATATTTTCAGAGACTGCTGTCTCCCTCTTCAGGTAGATGAATGAGAAAAGTTTACAGAAAAGGTGGTATTTATACCAAGAGGTCCATCCACAAACAAGCCATTTTAAGTCACCCCCGCTGATAATCTTCCTTTAATCTTCTTAAGGGTTGGTTGAATGAAGACGTTGTCGATCGTGTCCGAAATCCATCCTCCTTTTGAGATGTTCATTACCTGCCTCTCTTTTATTAAGGCCGATTCCATCATTTGACTCCTTGTACCGGCAGTTGCTGCTATAAAATACACGTGACAAATTCCAGTTTATTCTATGGTTATGTTCATTTATATGTTGTTGAAAATAGCCGAGTTCTGTTGTCCATACCTAACTGACCGTTTGTGTTGTATTAATCTCTGGGGAAGGATTTACCTGTAAATCCGATGTAAGATTGGTCACAGTCCTGGCATGGGATTTCGTATACCCCAGAGTCCTTTGGAGATGTCTTTTTGTTGGACGTTAATCAAGGGATTTGCTAAGGTCTTTGGGTAAGTAATACAAAAGGGTTCGATTTTCCGAGGGGGTTGGTTTATTCTCTTAATAGTGTCCAGGTGGGGAATTATTATTTTATTGTTGGGTGTATCTCTGGTCTTGTCTTTAGGGGGTCGGTAGAAAATAGTTACGCTTTAGCTTTGTTCCGCAAGTTTAAATAACCTAACAGACAATAGTGCATGGAATAATCTTGAGCAACAAGACAAAGTTTAAAACTTATCCAACACCCCCCTTACTGTAAATCAACATTTAGTTTTAAATTTAGGCTTATCCTTTGCCCTTATGCCAGACCGGCAAAAACAACCTAGACTTCATAGTGGCTTTTGATAAATTTCATATCTGACAAAAACTACAACCGTGAAGAGATATGTTTAAAAGGAGTGTTACTAAATGCTTTTAACTGACTTACATAAGAAATATCCTGTTCCCCGCAGATTCATGATAGCCATCCACTCGCTAAAAAAGTTAGTGTTATAATAAGTAGATCCGACAAAGACGGCAAAATCGTAATAATGGACAAAGACTTCTACCTTGACAAAATCAAACCAGCTCCTTAGCGACCACACATACGAAAACTGACGAAAAATCCCTCCAAACGTTCCACAGAATTTTTTTTCGGAAAGTAAGATTAATTGGCAAAGACAAAAAGAAAAAGTATTGAACTATTAGAGAAATTTTAAAGTAATTAATCCTAAATTACCCTATTTTTATGGCCTTCCCAAAACTCACAAAGACAATCTTCCATTCAGACCCATCGTTTCATGTGCCGGTGCTTTCAATTACAAAATTTCTAAATGGTTAGCTGGCCTCCTTTCCCCTTTTTTAGGCACTTTTTCTCCCAGTCACATTAAACATTCGGAAGATTTTTGTCACAAATTCAGAGAAGCACTTATACCACTTCACAACATAAAACTTTTAAGCCTTGATGTAGATTCCCTGTTCACTAAAGTACCATACAGGACGTTCTTCAGTTTTTAAGGGTGGAAATTATCCCCCTATTCAGATCATTTCCCATTGGCGCTTGACAAAAAATAATAAAGCTAGTTGAATTATGTGCATCTAATAACGTATTTTCATTCGGGGAATCATTCTACAACGCAAAAAATTCGTAGTATGGGTAGTCCTTTAAGTCCTATTTTAGCCAATCTGTACATGGAATACTTTGAACTACAGTAATAAATGCAATGAAAACCCAAAAACATGCTGTGGATGAGATACGTGGATGATAGTCCTAAAACTTTTGGGATAATAGGTGGGGCAATTTCAATGAATTCCTCTCGAAATTAAACACATTAGTGCCCAGCATCAAATTTAAAGTTGAATGGGAAAACAGACAACAAAATTCCTTTTCTTGATGTTTTAATAATCAGAGATACGACAGAATACAATTTACCATATACAGAAAACCAACGTTCTCACTTTCATACATTCACTACTTTAGCTATCATGACATTTCTATCAAAATAGGTGTAGCTAGTAACTTGTTCTTAAGAGCCTTACGAATTTGTTCCCCAGAATTCCTGGAAAAAGAAGTTTGAACTAATTCGCAAGCAACTTTCGTCTTTAAAATATCCTGACATATATTTTGAGAAAGCAATTCACCAAAGCTAACGTAATTTTCTACCGACCCCCTAAAGACAAGACAGAGATACACCCAACAATAAAATAATAATTCCCCACCTGGACGATTAAGAGAATAACCAACCCCCTCGGAAATCGAACCCTTTTGTATTTACTTACCCAAAGACCTTAGCCAAATCCCTGATTAACGTCCAACAAAAGACATCTCCAAAGGACTCTGGGGTATACGAAATCCCATGCCAGGACTGTGACCAATCTTACATCGGATTTACAGGTAAATCCCTTCCCCAGAGATTAATCAACAACACAAATGGTCAGTTAGGTATGGACAACAGAACTCGGCTATTTTCAACCATATAAATGAACATAACCATAGAATAAACTGGAATTTGTCACGTGTAATTTATAGCAGCAACTGCCGGTACAAGAGTCAAATGATGGAATCGGCCTTAATAAAAGAGAGGCAGGTAATGACATCTCAAAAGGAGGATGGATTTCGGACACGATCGACAACGTCTTCATTCAACCAACCCGTTAGCAGATTAAAGGAAGATTATCAGCGGGGTGACTTAAAATGGCTTTGTTTGTGGATGGACCTCTTGGTATAAATACCTTACCTTTTCTGTAAACTTTTCTCATTCATCTACCTGAAGAAGGGAGACAGCAGTCTCTGAAATATAGTACTTTTTTTTTCTCTATTTGGTGTTTTTATGGCTCCTTTTATTAGATGGAACTCTGTTGTTACAGAACATTTTTACCAGTCATATATATATATATATATATATATATATATATATATATATATATATATATATATATGTATATATATATATAGATATATATATATAATATATATATATATATATCGATATATATATATATATATATATATATATATATATATATATATATATATATATATATATATCTATATATATATATATATATATATATATATATATATATATATATATATATATATATATATATATATATATATAAATATATATATATATATATATATATATATATATATATATATATATATATATATATATATATATATATATTATATATATATATATATATATAATATATATATATATACATATATATATATATATATATATATATATATATATATATATATATATATATATATATATATATATATATATATATATATATATATATACATATATATATATATATATATATATATATATATATATATATATATATATATATATATATATATATATATATATACTATATATATATAATTCCCATGATGCTAACAAACCAGGGTCTAATTTTTCCGGTAGTATGAATGAAATCGGTCGAATCGCTTACGATATTTATTACTAAAAAAAAAAAAACATAAAAATTATCATTATACTTGGCTTGAGGTCCTACGTAGGAGGATTTCTCTCCTCACACAGCTAAAGAAAATCTCTCTCTCTCTCTCTCTCTCTCTCTCTCTCTCTCTCTCTCTCTCTCTCTCTCTCTCTCAGCTTTCAAAGTCACCGTTCGCCAAGGGTGGGATAAAGAGGGACTTCAAAATGCCTGTGGGTAACTTCCAAGAGGCCGTTGAGTGATAAAAGCCTCCTGTTCTTGACGTAACCTCTCAAGACAGGATCTTACTCGGCAATCTCATACCTTTGAATGTTGGAACAAGAGGACAAAACCTCAAAGCAGTTGCACTATGAATCGATTGTCAGAAGACGATGGAAAGTAAGATGGATGAAAGGGAATATGATTCGAAGTTTCAGTCAAGGAAATGAAAGGGGCTGCAGGTAGGGGCCGAAGGGACGTTGCAAAGAACGTTAAGGTACACACAAGAGGTGCACTGAACGCACTAGCAACGCTTCCCTCCACCCCCAGCCTCCCTACGGGAATAGTGCAGAGAAGAATAGAAGAATGCCTAAGCAATTTCCCATTTACCGAAGATGGCGTAAGGATTGAACAAAAGGACCACTAAGGAAGATGTATCCTTAACCTTCGCTGCGCGAAGAAATACAAACTCATTTCGAAATCTTGTATTCCCCTTTTCCTAGTTTTCTGAATAGTGGTTCTTCATTTATAAAATAACAAATTCGATTCTCATCTCTTGACAGATGCTGGCCATTTCTTCTTATAATATTTTATGGTTTGTTTGCGACTATAATTTTCTTTTTTCCTCGTGTTTTTTTGAGCAAAAGCAACAGGTCATATATTAATTTTTTTCCCTAATATTTCATTTCATACCTGTAGCTTCTAGTCGTATGTCAGTAAAGTTTAACCTTACATATAAAAGATAACCGAAGAGAGATTAATTTGTGGCTGAAATGCAAACTAAAAGTTTTCCTTTGTTACAAATGTGTCCTAAATAAACGGGTCGTATTTGGTGACTGTTCACTAATAAATTCCTGAAGACAGATAAGCATTTCATGTCTTCATAAAGATTTCAGAGTTTAATGTTGAGAATGTTATTTTTTCCAATATAATTGCTTCTTCAATGATTACTTCTTATGTTTTTCAAATCGCCACAAACCAGTTTATCAAGCAAAATAGTCATCATTACCTATTCTAATGTCCAAATGGTTAACTCGTTTATGGGAAAAATCAGCTTTCATTGACCTTTGTTAAATGAAGAATACGTAGTTTATTTTTTAAACAGAGAGATATACAATCTACCGATCAGAATCCTCCAGTATTCAGAAACAGCTTCTAGCTTTATAGAAGCAGACGGTATCTTTTGTAATTTAACGAAGACAGCTTGAAGGAAAAGCCCCTACGTTTGATTTACCCCTGGAAATAGTAGGACATGCTAAGATTTAATAAGAATAAAAACTTGAATGCCTTAAAATAAAAAGAAATGTATCGTTACGCAAGGGGAAAGCAAAACCTTTGTGTTCAAAGAAACTTCGTGGATGTTGCTGTAAACTTAATATTCCCTCCGGACTGAAAACGTACTCCGATTGTTTTTTGAAAAACGGTCTATTGATTTTGTTTGTCGGTTTTATATCCCAAACTAAATTTTTTAAAAATTCGTTATGGAGTACAAGTCTGTCTGTCTGTCTGTCTGACTTTCTCTCTCTCTTCTTCGGCATGGAAAAAAGTATACAAGGAATTTATAATATTTCAAGAACTAGAAACACTCGGTTTAATGCATGCAAGTGATCTACAGTTCTGTTGATAAGCCTCATCGTTCACTTTAATGTCATTTGCTCCTGTGTTGCAAAACGTACAGCAGGAATGATAAAGATTCATAACCAACGCTGGTGCCATAGGAGGCGTTTTAACGGAAATTTTGCGACTCTAATTTCACGATGTTAAGGACAGTGGAAAAACAATCTGAAACGATGGCAGAAAACACGTTCGCTTCACCCTACCTTGAATTATTCAGTGTTTATGAGGAAGAGGCTGGTGCCAATACTTGGATTCAGCGAAAGACTGATGATCCTCCAATTCCGTTGCAAAGACGTCCATCTCACATCTGAAAAATAAACGCGGAATTCGTGGTAATTCAATATACCGTAGACATGGCTGCAGGTTAACCTTCCAGACGAAAAACACAGCCCCAGGTTACCCTTCGGGAGTACTGGAACAGACATAAAAAAAAAAAAGAAAGAGAGCATAAATCGCAAAATATAAGCTACCAGTGCGTAGGAAAACTTCACCTTTAAACATAAAACATCCAAGTAAAAAAAAAAAAAAAAAACCAAAAAAAAAAAAAAAAAAAAACGTTAATCTCAGGTCAAGTTATTTAGAAACGTTGTTATTAAAGAACAGGACAACGTGAGGGTTTGCTAAAGCACAATTTAAACATTGAGAGAAGCTAAAAAGATGTTGAACTCCTGCAAGGAAGAGGTCTCAGACAATCATTTCTCAAACATTTGTCGTTTTTGTTGTTACTTCAGAAGACATTATTTCGACTAGAATTCACAAGATCTGCTTAGTTTTTAATTTCTGGAGAGTTTCGTCTTTCAAAATGATCTCCTTTCCTTACAAAGAATGCTTTGCTTACTTGTGTGTAAAAAAAAAAAAATAAATAAAAAAAAACAGTTATTGTTCTGAATGTGCACCTGTTCACCAACTTCGAGTAAAAAATGGCTGCCATCCCAGAAGCACTGTTAAGACATATGATATCCACAGACCACGAGATTACGTCTGGGGAAAGTAGCCTCCAGACATCAACTCAAGTTTGCAGTGGTTGAAACCTAACATAAAAAAAAAAAAAAAAAAAAAAAAAAAAAAAATCCTGATTTTACCTAAGAAATATAAATGTGAAGCGGAATAGATATATATTGTGTTTAAGATTAACTAATCCTTTTTTTACCACTGTTCAATTTCGTTCATATTTGTTGAATGGTGTCGGGGACGAGGGAGCTGACAATTTTGAGGTTTTGCCGAATTATCCCAATTTGATATGTTAGAAGTCTTCCCAGTAGAGTATTTATCAGATAACTATATAAGGAACCTTTGAAACTTCTCAAACGATAAATTCGTGGGTCGGTATCTGCTTTTAATGCAGGGAGGATTTTGTAATCCTTAACAGATAATAATTACATCGTCCCGATGCTTGGAAGATGGAATACCACAGCAACAGCCATTACATCGGTTATGGAAGCGGCGAATAATTAATTGACTGTCTGGACCACACCAGCCGTCAGCGGTCGACCTCAGGCAATTCCAAAATAATGAAAAAGGTAAACGCACAGCTGGCAATGGCTTCCACAAGGTAGAAAAAATCGGTTTTCTTCCCAGAGATTGGTATTCAAAGCCTTCTCCTGATGACTCAATAGGGTTCGAATTTTGCTGAAGAACGTAAGGTTTAATTCTCATTTATGAGTTGTATTAAGATTCACATACGTAGTGTGAGAATGTGGTTTACAGTATCGTCTATACCGCTGAGCAACGGAGATTTTTATGGAAGTAAACAGAAGTAAAATAGTGTTCATGACCGTTAATGGTTTTTCCTCCAGTAATCTGGACGCTTCGAAGTTGCATATTTAATTTTTTCCCCTCGCTGACTACTGCTTCTACTTTCATATCTAGACGGGGATTTGTTATTTTCATATATGTCATATACACATACATACATATATATAATATATAAATATATATATATATATATATATATATATATATTATATTATATATATATATATATATATATATATATATATATATATATATATATATATATATATGCTTATAAAAATCACATTAGATGCACGTGACTTCATTGAATAGCGAATACCACAGGAAAGTGATAGGCAGAAATCCAAGCGCTTTCGTCTTCACTAAGACATTGTCAAAGAACTAATATGTGTGTGTGTGTGTGCGTTTGTAAGAGTTTTGGATTGTATACATAAGTATGAGTGTGGACGCGTTTGTTCCATGCACTATGAGCACACATATTTTACCTAATTCTGGGACCATTTTCCTCACTGTTTATACCTGTTCATATTTCCTCTCCGACATTCCTCGTAACAACCGATTAAAAACGCCAGTCCAATTAGCACACATTTTCCGGCGAGATTAGTATTTGAGGAATTTCCCTTTAACAAATTTGCATTTTCAATGTAGAAAAGTTATTTAAACACACGTACCCACAATTTTCAGATGCGTTCCTGAGTTATTTACTATTTTTTTTCTTTCAGATGTAATTTAATTTATGCCACTATAGTGTTTTGAACTTGGAAAAGCAACAGATTTTACGCGCTGTTTTCCATTTCAAATATAAATGGCCGGTTATAGTCATATAAGATTTACAATTCTGAATTATAAAATTACAAAATCCCCCACTTGTTTATTTTGCCATCCTGTAACTTAAACCTTTCTGGAAGATTCTCTTTTGATGCCCAACTTACGACAAAATTCATATCCAACGAAAACTTTTCCAGAGACAAGTGGTCCTTATTTCCTATTTTCAGAGCGTATAGTCTTTTTAAGCTACGAAAATGCTATGTACCAACCTTCAAACAACAAGAATACTTATAAAAAAAAAAAAACTTATTAATAAAAACTTCACGAGATGTTAAAAAAAAAAAATTAAAAAAAAGAAAAAAAAAAATCTGGCGATATGCAAGCGTTCACAGTTACCTTTCTCATAAACAGATCTAGAACTAACAAACTATGAAAAAAAAAACTAGAGCATTTTATATAATTTTTGATGGAGTAAAGAGATAACCACTAACCATCATGAGTTAGAACCCAAGTTTGGTTTCGTCTTATTTCTGACCTCAAGGCTTATAGCAGACAGCGCATAAAAAAAATAAATAATATTAAAAAGATAATTTAAGATGATCTTGTACTTATTACAACATATCGAATCGGTGAATGCGAATAACAGCCTCTTCATATTTTGTCATATTATACAGAAAGCCGATAAGGGAGCAGGCAGAAGGGAGAATCCCCATGTCATGTTATATGAACATTTATAGGCTCTCCATCTGTTCCAAATGAATCACCAACCCCTCAGGGTAAGAAGGGGTGGCATTAATTTAACATGCAGCTCATGGAAAGCTGTTTTTCGGTACAAGTTGGCAATATTTCATATTCCACAGCAAGAAAGGGGACTAACTGTCTCGCCGTTAGCAACTGGTAACCAAAGTTACACAAATAAGTCGTAAACAAAAAGTAAGATAATCAAACAAACAAGTTGAAAATATGTTTTTGACCTGTTACACAACACCGTATTCATTTAGATATTTTTCAATCCTCGTAGCATTGAATAAGACTACCATCCACATTAATTTTGAATCTGCTTCTTCCATGGACAATTGCAAGCAGCGCTACATATAAAATAAGATAGGCCTAATAATACAAGGTCCTCAGTAATATAGGCCTGTAGACAAAATCCTTTAGGATGGATTATTACCACATATTATTCATGATCTTCTGATACTCTCCATATATAGTCCCTAAACAGAAAGACTATTTCGTCATTTTAATCTTATAGTCTTTCAATGTTCTTCTTCAAGAAGCTTGTATTAAACCTTGATATTGTCTCATTTTTTTGTATGTTTTTTAATCTATCTGGCAACCACTGTAGACATCTGCTCCTCTGCGGCTATTCACATTCCTCTCTAAATTAATAATTCTCGTGATGGTCTGGTTTATAACGCTGCCATTTGGAAAAGTTTGAAATGTATTCGTGGATGCAATTTTTGTCTGGAAGAAGACCTCCAATTAACACTCCATTTTCAACACAAAACTAATCCATTACACCCCATTTTCATCAGCAGATAGCCTTCCTTGGCAATTACATACACATGCATGCATATCCAACACCTCCACCCACACACGTACACACACACACACTCATATGTATATGTATATATATATATTCTATATATATATATATATATATATAGATATATTATTATATATATATATATATATAATATATTATATATATATATATATACAGTGGAGATTGAACAAGACGTTTGCAACACGTTTTGTTCTTTCATTTGCATTGCAACACCAGCAACCGAATTGTTTGTTATCCTTCCAAAGCGTCCAACTTCCCAGATGTTGTTCCCATTTTTGATTTTTGTCCACTCCCATACTTTGCACGTGGGTTCCTTGTTCATCTATTCGCTTTGTGTACTCGTCATATGTTTCTGTCAGACGCTCTGCTTCACCTGGGTCTATTGTCGTCCACACGTTGCCTATTCTCCTTTACCCAATGTT
Source organism: Macrobrachium nipponense (assembly GCF_015104395.2). Classification (NCBI taxonomy): domain Eukaryota; kingdom Metazoa; phylum Arthropoda; class Malacostraca; order Decapoda; family Palaemonidae; genus Macrobrachium; species Macrobrachium nipponense. Next base: position 67,635,447 of record NC_061093.1, on the reverse strand, counting down.
TCTTCAATATTCTATCTTTGCTTCTTCGTATGTGTCTCGACTATTTACACCGTCACTTTTCATTGGGAATATTCCGGAATGTTCCTGTCAGTATCCAGATAAATATTTTTAAGCAAAAAAGATTGATTAACTCCCGCAACTTTTTTACTGAATAAGGGGATCTAAACCTCCCAGTGTTAATACGTTGCAAGACTAATGCGCTTACAAAGTGAATGAAATTTCTATTTATATACTTAAAGCATTTGAACTAAGAGGATTCCTTTGAATACAGTAAAGGGATCCAAGCCAAATGGGATTAAATATACCGATTAGCTTTAAATACTCTTTCGGGCTCTAACGCAATCACCATATAACGCATATATAATTTCCCATAGAATTTTACAAACTATTACGTATACCGTCTTTTTTTTATAGTATAATGAGATTGTTTACCGTGTTTTAGCAAGGTGTTTAGCCAACGACAATCATAGCTAACAGCTTATTTCGTGTTTAATCTTCCAAGGTTGTGGAATCTCATTTAAAGAAAAAATGTGAACAGTTTTCATACTAATTATTTTGCATCATGAACATCAATTGTATTAAAAACAGTTATCAACCATTCCCAAATGACTATAGTTCAAAAGATGAGATTTTTTCCGGGAAATTCAGGAATAATACTAAAATTGATACAATAGAAATAAAAGTCTTTGTAATAATGTACTTAACAGTTTTCCCTCAGTATTTCAGGAAGATTTTGTTAAAGTTATATTTTATACGGTAAAGTTATATTTTCATAACCTTCCAGCGGACAAAGGAGATTAACACTTTAAGAGTATTGGCACGAGATGAAATTGTGTCTGCAGGAATCTTCCAGATTTCGTTAGAAACGTTTGTTTGTTTGCATGATGTTTTTATGTTGCAGTGACTTCCGAACCACGTCGAGAGTGCTATCACCAGAAATACACATCTCTCACAACCTCAATGGAATGCCCGAGAATCACGCAACTGAGGTGCTGTGAGAAATGTTGGATCCTTTACTGAAAGCAATTATATACTAGTGCTGATGAACAATAGCTTCCAGCTTTAGGTAAAGAAAAAGAATTACGATCTACTTTGGGTAAAACATTTTGGATTTGGGCAAAAAAGATCTTTTCGATCATGGCTAACTTTAACCTTTAATAATAAATATAATAATAATAATAATAATAATATAATAATAATAATAATAATAATAATAATAATAATAATAATACTGTAAAAAGAATGGCAGAATAAGCGAGTTGAATTTTATATATTGCTTCGATGGATGTAGAGTCCCTCTTTACCACGTCCCCCGTAGACGAGACCATAACAAATGATCTTGGACAGAGTTTACAGGGACCCCAGCACTTCATCCTTAAACATCCCAGAGCATGCCCTTCGAACCCTGCTGGAAATCTGTACTAAGAAGGCCCCCTTTTGCTGATCACCGCAGCTATATGTACACCCAGATCGACGGCGGCGTCGTGCGATGGGATCTCCCCTTGGGGTCCTTTTCGCCAATTTCTATATTGGTACCGTCGAAGAGAGGGTCTTCCAGAATTCCAACAAACCGAGGATGCACGTGCGTTACATTGATGACACCTTAGTCTGCGCCGACTCCCAGGATGAGATAGAGCAGCTGCGACGTGCATTCCATGACCACAGCTGCCTCACGTTCACGATCGAACATTGCAAAGACCGCCGCCTCCCCTTCCTTGACGTTCTTGTCGAACAGCGAGATTCGAATTCAGCACGAAGGTGTACACGAAGCCGACGAACTTGGGTATGTGCATGAACGGTGAGAGCGAGTGCCCTGAGAGGTATAAGCACTCCACCATCAGCGCCTTCGTCAGGAGGGCCCTCTCACACTGCTCCTCCTGGAATGACACACAGTGAGTTGGAGCGCGCCGCCCAGGTCCTCATCGACAACGGACACACCAATCGTGCTGTTGATGAATCTTATAAGGAAAAATATGGAAGCCTGGTACCACCAGGAACCCCACCCCGATGTTGAAGAGCCCATCAAGCTGTTCTAAAAAGGGACACTACCACCGGAGGTACAAGAAGGACGAACAAGCCCTCAAAAGATCATTGACGAAAACGTCAGCCCCGCGACCCAGACAAAATATTAAGTTAATTATCATTATAAAACGAAGAAGACGAGCAGCCTGGTGATAGAAACAACCCTTCGGCGCCCCTGCAGGATCCTTTGAAGAAGACGAGTGGTGGTCTACCGTTACACATGCCCCGTCCGAGGATGCCTCGGCAAATACGTCGGTATGACCTCCATGCGTTTCTCCAAGGGAATCTCCTGCCCACGCTCAAGAAGGAGCCATCTTCAACCATGCCAGGACTGCTCATAACAAACGGATAAAGAGAAATGATATTATTCCTAATATCGAAATAATAGACCAGACAACGGATCCCCGACGTCTGCGCCTCTTAGAAGCCCTCCATATAGGCAAGGAGAAACCAAATCTTACATCACCCAAGAAACGTTTCTCCTTCCCACCGCCGCCCGGAGAGCAGCGAATGACCCCCCGACAATACCAGATGATCAGGAGCCCCAACGGGATGAGATTCTGCTACGGACGGAATTCCTGTCGTTCATCCCCAGGCACATTACTGTGGGCTCGCACGAGAGAATCCCCGAGACCTTCGAGGCGAGATCCACGACTTCGTCCAAGAGGCCGGCCCGACCAATGAGAAATGCACTCTAGGTCCGAGCCGCTAATAAATACCGCCCCACAGACTTCCTTGCTACAGTCTCTTCAAACAAACGACTCGTCCGAGGATGACCTGCGAGAAGGTCGAAACGTCACGTGATACCAGATATAGCAGCTATACCATCACCAATACCAGCCCTAAACCGAAGACGAACCCGGCCCCGAACTGAACTACGCCTACGGAATAATACCAGCACTGACGACGACCCCTGCTTGACCTGGACCTGATATCCTGTTCCAATAAAAGATTACCTTCAGCATTTATAATTTTTGAAAATTCCCAATATGAATACTGGTCAGTTACTCAGAAACATCGCTGAGCCTGAGAAGCGAATAGTAAGGGAAATAGAAAAAAAACAATATATGAAATCAACTCGCTTAATTCTGCCATTCTTTTTAACAGTATTTGCCTAAAAAGAGGGTCTTCTACCAAAATACATATTATTATTAGTTTTATTATTATTAATTATTATTATTATTATTATTATTATTATTATTATTATTATTATTATTATCAGAAATGGCCCGTCAACGAATTTGCGAATAACCGAATGACAAAGTGAACCTCATCACTGGAACATATTCGTTTAATTACCAAGTTCATAAAAATAGAAGGAAATAAAATTTGCTTCCATGTTATATTTTTAATGGTAAGGTTAAATGGATCTTTGGAAACATCCGTATTACAATTCAATAAAATAATCTCTTTTTAAGCAATGCAGTCAAAATGGAGATACAGTGATCAATTTTCTAAACAAAATTCTAAATATTGTCCAGATCGGCTCTAGGTCAGTATTGTACTCTAACTAGCCCTCTTACACCGAAGCCGTAAAAACCAAAAACGTCTCCCGTATGCCGAAGCGAGTTTGGAGTGAGAGCGGAAGCGGAAAAAATAATTTTTTCAAAAAATCACAGCGTGCTCAGTTTTCAAGATTAAGAGTTCATTTTTGGCTCCTTTCATTGCATGAATTTTAGTATGTAACCATCAGAAATGGAAAAACTATCATTATCATATATAAATAATGCGATATATGGTAGCGAAAAAAAAAATCATACATAATTGTATTCAATCAGGCTGTGCAAAAACGGTGGAAGCTAACGAGTTACTTTTTTTATCGTTGTATTTTACACTAAATTTCGATCATTTTGATATACACATTGTAAAACGATCAAAGCAACACAGAAAAAAATATTATCATAAAATGATGCATGAATTTGTAACTTTTGAAGGTAAAAAGAAAAAAATGTTTTTTTCAAAAATTCATTATAAATCTAAATATTGTTCTAGAGACTTCCAATTTGTTTCAAAATGAAGACAAATGATTGAATATTACGATACTGTAAGAGTTAGCTTAGAATTGCAATAAATTTTTGACCATTTCGGACGAGTTAAATTTGACCAAATATCAAAATTTATATATATATATTTATTATATGCAAATATTGATGAGAAAAAGCTACAACCTTCAAATATTTTTATTTGTATTTTTCATGAATTTGCGCACATTTTCATATATGAAACTCTATAAAAACGCCTAATATGAAAAGGAGCAAATATTACGAGAATGCGACATAGGGATTTCGGAGATTTGCGGCGCGAATCGGCGCGCGGAGGGAAAGAAAGTTTTTTGTTTAAATTCATCATAAATCTAAATATTGTGCTAGACCCTTCGAATTTGTTTCAAAATGAATATAAATGACTGTATATTACTATATTGTAAGATTTGTAACTTACAATTGCGTTTTTCGACTACTTCAGTAGAGTCAAAGTTGACCGAATGTAGTTTTTTTCTAGTTTATCGTGATTTTTATTTATATGCAAATATTTCGAAAAAAGAGAAAGCTACACCGTGAATAATTTTTTGTTTTTTGTTGATTTTACATTAAATTGCGCACATTTTCATATATAAAACTTTAGGTAACGGCTACTTTTAAATGGTGCAAACATTTCGACAATCGCAGAAAAAAATTTCAGATTTTTTTCATAAGAGTTACCCGCGCGACGTAAGGAAAATGTGTTTTTTTTTTCATAAATTCACCATAAATCGAAATATTGTGCTAGAGACTTCCAATTCGTTGCAAAATTAAGTTAAATGATTGAATATTACTAGAATATACGAGTTTTAGCTTACAGTTGCGTTTTTTCGACAATTTCGGTAGAGTCAAAGTTGACCGAAGGTTGAAATTTTTGCAATTTATCGTTATTTATATGAAAATATTTCAAACTGATAAAAGCTACAACCATGGGTTGTTTTTAGTTGTATTGTGCATGAAATTGCGCACATTTCCATATATAAAAACTTTATGTAAAGGCAAATTTAAAATGGTACAAACATTAGGACAATCGCACGAAAAAATTTATCGGAAGAGTTACCACGCGGACGTAAGGAAAAAGTTTTTTTCATAAATTCACCATAAATCTAGATAATGTGCTAGAGACGTCCAATTTGTTTCAAAATTAAGTTAAATGATTGAATATTACTATAATATAAGAGTTATAGCTTACAATTGCGTTTTTTGACTATTTCGGTAGAGTCAAAGTTGACCGAAGGTTGAAATTTTTGCAATTATCGTTATTTATATGAAAATATTTCAAAACTGATAAAAGCTCAACCATGGGTTGTTTTTAGTTGTATTGTGCATGAAATCGCGCACATTTCCATATATAAAAACTTTATGTAAAGGCAAATTTAAAATGGTACAAACATTAGGACATCGCACGAAAAAATTTATCGGAAGAGTTACCGCGCGGACGTAAGGAAAAAGTTTTTTACATAAAATTCACCATAAATCGAAATATTGTGCTAGAGACGTCCCAATTTGTTTCAAAATGAAGAAAAATGATTGAATATTACTTAAATATAAAGAGTTGTAGCTTACAATTGTGTTTTTTGACTATTTCGGTAGAGTCAAAGTTGACCGAAGGTTGAAATTTTTGCAATTATCGTTATTTATATGAAAATATATCAAAACTGATAAAAGCTACAACCATGGGTTTTGTTTAGTCTTTATATTGTGTATGAAATCGCGCACTTTCCATATATAAAAAAAACTTTATGTAACGGCCAATTTAAAATGGTGCAAACATTAGGACAATCGCACAAAAACAAAATTACAGAAGAGTTACCGCGCGGACGTAAGAAAAAGTTTTTCCCTAAATTCACCATAAATCGAAATATTGTGCTAGAGACGTCCAATTTGTTTCAAAATTAAGTTAAATGATTGAATATTACTAGAATATAAGAGTTTTAGCTTACAATTCCGTTTTTGACTATTTCGGTTAGGAAAATATTTCAAAACTGATAAAAGCTACAACCATGGGTTGTTTTTATTTGTATTGTGCATGAAATTGCGCCACATTTCATATATAAAACGTTATGTAACGGCAAATTTAAAATGGTGCAAACATTAGCACAATCGCACGAAAAAAATTTATCGGAAGAGTTACCGCGCGGACGTAAGGAAAAAAGTTTTTTCATAAATTCCACCATAAATCGAAAATTTCTGCTAGAGACGTCCAATTTGTTTCAAAATAAAAAGAAGACAAATGATTGATATTACTAGAATACAATTCAGTAGAGTCAAAGTTGACCGAGGTTGAAATTTTGGCACTTATCGTTATTTATATGAAAATATTTCAACAGTGATAAAAGCTACAATCAATAGTATTTTTTGTTGTATTTACATAAAATTGCGCACATTTTCATATATAATATTTTCATGTAACGGATAATTTAAAATGGTGCAAAAATTATGTCAAAGTGACGAAATATTTTTGAGATGTGTCACTGATACTTTTTAGTGCGATAAGAGAAAGAAATTCGCGCTTGCGCGCCTGCGTGACGATTGTAAACAAAACGACGCCTTGATCCGTGAACTCCCAGCATCCCCAAGGCGTGTGATTCAAAAGTTTTCGGCTCGTAGGCCTATAAGTATTTTTCGCGAATTTAAAATAAACTGTCAAAGTTGAATCACAGGAATTTATTTCTGTTGATTAAAAATTTATTTTTCGATGTAATGTAATTCGGATCCCACAATAATCTGCAGTTCCCGTTGCTGGGTAACCAATTGGTTCCTAGCCACGTAAAAAATATCTCATCCTTCGGGCCAGCCCCAGGAGAGCTGTTAATCAGCTCAGTAGTGGTCTGGTTAAACTAAGATAGACTTAATTTACCATTTGCACCTTCGCAATGCAAACGAAAATTTAGTTAAAAAAAGAATAAAAAACAAAGATAAACCAGAAGCGTAATAGACTGAGTTTAAATGCATAAAAATAGTTGCTCTTGAGAGAATACTCATTTTCAGAGGAGCAACGTTTTCCCAGATAAGATTAGGAGGACCAGGGAACAGCTTTTGCCTTTTGTTATGCGTGAGGATTACTGCCGTATTTTTCGTCCCGTGCTAACGAGCTTTCGGTGAGGTAAAGGGTCTCAAATAGAATACAACTGAATATAGAATTTAGGCGAAATTCCAACCACTGGTATACCTATGAGGTCATTCAGCGCTAAAACTGAAATTGACAATAAAGTTAAGTCTACTTTAGTTTAACCAGACCACTGAGCTGATGAACAGCTCTCCTAGGGCTGGCCCGAAGGATTAGATATTTTTACGTGGCTAAGAACCAATTGGTTACCTAGCAACGGGACCACCTACAGCTTATTGTGGATCCGAGCACACTACATTGAGAAATGAATTTCTAATCACCAAAAACAAATTCCTCTGATTCCAAAAATTGCAGAGCGGGAATCGAACTCTGGAATGCCGAATCGGTAGGCAAGCACGTAAACCACTCGTCCAACGAGGAACTGGAAATTGACAGTAAAAAGATTCTAAATGTGTAACAGGAGGAAAACCTCGCAGTTGCGCTATGAATCAATCATTAGGAGGGGGGTGAAAAGTCAGATGGAAGAAAGAGAATATGAACGGAGGTACAGTAATAGGAATGAAAGGATTGCATTGTTCGTTTCCGTTTTCTATTTCTTAGACTTTTGCACAATTTTTTTCTTCGAGAGAATAAGACTATTCCTAATTACATTTATTGTTTAATTTTGTGGTTTATATACACAAATACACACACACACAGAATATATATATATATATATATATATATATATAATATATATATATATATATATATATATATATATATATATATATATATATACAAGGTTTTTTGCCACAAAAGGAAAAAATTAAAGAGCGAGATAGCCGAGTACTTTCGGTCCTATTCGGACCCTTTACTGAGGCAAACTGATTTTACAAAGAACAACATAGTCAAAAGAAGGCTTAATATACAAACTGACACTACCAGATTAGTCATAAGGGCGATTTTCACTCTACAGAAAGGAGGAGTCGCCAGAGGCTAGCCACACCTTGAAGGATACCCGCAGTAAACAAGTGATTCTTCCAGAAAACAGTACATTTTGAAAAAACAAAAAAACGGGAACATATACAATTTAATATCATGAATTTTTACACAAATTTTCCCAACAAAAATTATTATTAATGAAAAGACGAAAGAAAATATAAATATATATATATCGAGCAAGAGAAAGAGAGAGAGAATATCGAACCAGGGAGAGAGAGAGAGAGAGAGAGAGAGAGAGAGAGAGAGAGAAATAATAACTATATACGTGAGACTAATTTATTAGTTTTTTCATTTATTTTGAGGTCCTTCATAAACCTTTTACAAATATATGGGTCCAAATGGTACATTCCCAACTAAGATTTAGGTTGTTTTTATTAGTGATTTGTATAATTGCCGATTCCAGTACATTTCTTGAAACATAATCATTAGATCTAGCAATTACCGAGGTATCACCTCAATTAATACAATGATTTTTCACTCGATGGATAAACAGTGCATTTGAAGTCTGGGCTGTTCTAACTGAATACATATGCTGCTTAATCCGAACACATAAATTTTTACTAGACTGACCACGTAAACGATGGGCAATCCTTACAAGGAATTTTGTAAATGATGTTGTTATTTGTTACGGGACTATTCTTAATTAGCATATCTTTAATGGTATTGTTATAAGAGAACACTACATTAACATTAAACGATTTAAATATTGGCGACTCCTCCTTTCTCTAGAGTGAAAATCGCCCTTATGGCTAATCTGGTAGTGTCAGTTTTGTATATTAAGCCTTCTTTTGACTATGTTGTTCTTTGTAAAATCAGTTTGCCTCGTAAAGTGTCCGAATAGGGCGAAAGTACTCGGCTATCTCGCTTTTTCATTTTTTCCCTCGTGGCTAAAAACCTTTATTTATACATAGCATCACGTTTTTATATACTTCGTGATCAAGTTATTCTATATATATATATATATATATATATAATATATATATATATATATATATATATATATATATATATATATATATATATATATATACATAAGTAAATATGTATATCGCAGAACCATAAAAAGATTGCAAACAAAATCACATTTATATTCGAAAGTATCTTTCACAATATAGGGTGTTGGTTAACATTGTTCCGTAGGAGGACAGTTTGTCTCTTAAATTTTGGCACAGAATGGAGCCAAAAAGAAAGTTAAAAAAAAAGAATGAACGAAAAAAGCGTCAATTAAAAGTTGTGAAAACCGAGGACATCTTTCAATGCAAAAACCTTTATTTCGTCGCAGAAATTCTTTCATGACAAAAATGGAATTGGCTTATTACTTTCTATATTTTCACGACATAAAGTGCTCTAACGATATGAAAATATGAAACGAATGTTTTTTCGATCTGATGTCGACAAATGTTACCTCGAATTTCTATCATATCTATTTGAAGTCGCAGGTACATTTTGTAGGATATAAACAATACCTCCAAGGTCCAAATTAAAAAAAATATGCTCTGATGAATAATGAATCGATACAAATGTTTAGAATTCAGTTTCCCCGCTGGACCTTTCGCTCCACCCAGGCTTTTTCTATTGAATATATATATATCATATATATATATATATATATATATATATATAATATATATATATATATATATATATATATATGTGTGTGTGTGTGTGTGTGTGTGTGTGTGTGTGTGTTTTGTGTGTCTGTGTGTGTGTGTGAGTTTTTATCACATCAGCATGATTTATAAACAAGCAATTAATCTACGAATGTCCTTTAATGTCCAATTCTCTCCACCTAGGATATAATATATGTATTTATATGTATACCGAAGAGGAATTATAAAAGAAATATACAGAGACAGGCGAATGACAGACAGAACGGAAGAATGGCACAACAAACCAATGCACGGACAGTACATAAGATGAAACACGGACAGTACCAGAGTTGTTCAAAGAACTATAGATGGAAATGACATCTCACCCATATGCAGGAAGTGAAATAAGAAAAACAAGACAATAAACTAAGCGAATGTTCGGCACTTGCACAAAACCAGTACGAAAAGAGCCATTATTCAGTTGCAAAAGCCCTCCACTGGAGCCTGTGCAAGAAACACCAGCTAGCTTGCAGTAATAAGTGGTATGAACACCAACCTGAGGGAGTGATAGGAAACGATCAGGCAAAGATCATCTGGGACTATGGTATCAGAACAGATAGGGTGATACGTGCAAATAGACCAGACGTGATGTTGATTGAAAAATCAAGAAATTATCACTCATTGATGTCGGAATACAATAGGACAACCACAGTAGATGAAGAGAGAGAAAAAATTGATAAGTATCGAGACCTGAAAATAAAAAATGAGAAGTATATGGGATATGCCATTGGAAATTGTACCCAAAATCATATGAACGCTAGGCACAATTCCATGACCTATGGAAAGGAACCTGGAAAATCTATAGCTGAAGTAGCTCCAGGACTCATGCAGGAGTCTGCTTCTAGAAACAGCGCGCACAGTAAGAAAAGTGATGGATTCCTAAGGAGGCAAGATGCAACCAGGTAACCCCCCCCCCCCCCCACACACACACACACACCAAAAAAAACCTTAGTAGAATTGTTTCTAAAGGAGCCGTGTAAAAATAAACAGTTACGAATGATTGCTCTATATTTCATTCACCAATATATTTCACTTTTATTCTGCATATCATTTAGTGTCTTATTTATCCATTCAATCATTCCTTTAGTATGATAAACTGGCGTCTAAATTCCCCTACCATTTTCAACACGAATGGACAAACGTTCCATCCAAAACGAATACTTCTTCTCTTACTATATAGCCGTAGGACGATATCTTCGGCGACTTGGGGGCAGGAAGAGCACAGCAGACTTCGAGGGATTCAAGCTTCATCGGAGTGTGTCATTCTTTCGCTAGAATTTGATCAAGTTTTCAGATTTCCATCAGTTCACACACACACACACACACACACACACACATATATATTTATATATACTATATATATATATATATATATATATATATAATATATATATATATATATATATATATATATATATATAATATACAGTAGTAGCTCAAGATACGAAATTAATCCGTTCCGAGGCGCCCTTCGTATCATGAGGTTTACGTATCTTGGACCACATTTTACATGTAAAATGGCTAATCCGTTCCAAGCCCTCCGAAACACCCCAGTAAATTTCATAATAAAGCTAAATTGACCTATAAACAATGAAAACATACAACAATTTTGGACCATTCAATACCTAAATTAATACAAAAATGCAAAACCTGTAAATAAAGTTACATGGTAACAAGAAATATTACTGTACGTAAATGTGGAAGCTTACCTTTCGAGTGAGGCTATCTCAGAAAGTGGCGGCAGAGTAGGAGGGGGACAAATGGCAGATACCTACACTTAACTTTACGAAACACATAAAAAAAGTTCAGAAAAACAAACTAAACATTTACAAAAAACACTAACAAAACTGTAACACTTAACTTTACAAAAAACTTAAAAGAAACTTATTTTGTCTTTTATTGATTTTTACATTTCTTTTTACTTTTTTATACTTTACGTAATTTCAATTTCTTCACCACCGAATGGATACCAGTCCATTTACGGAATTTTTCGAACCACCCATGAGAAGCCTTGAACTCTGGGTTGCCGTGATGTCCCCTCTCCGCCGTCGTTTTCGGCTTGGGCAATCAAATCGCCGAAAATAGCACTGGCCTCCTGGCAGATTGCTGTCTGGGTTATCGTATCGCCATCAATTTCTTTGTCCTCAATCCATACAAGAGCCGCCTTTCCATTTCATTATGCACATGGCTCCTCTTGTTGGACAAAATAGTCACGCCCTTGGAAGGTGTAGCTGCTTTGATGGCTTCCTTCTGCTTAAGGATGGTGCCTATCGTCGACAGATTTTATTTTGCCCGTATTCCTTAGCGATCACACTCAACCGCAAGCCAGCTTCATACTTTTTTATTATCTCCATTTTTGTCTCCATAGAAAGCATTCTCTTTTTTCTGTGAACTTCAGCAACTTTCTAGTGACCCATGACTATACTGTACGTAATTAAGTTATGTAGTACGTATACTAATTAGGTTCTCACATAACACAATAAAGTAGCACAATGAATCACTAATGAATTTACATTACTAAACAAATCGTTGGACCGTACGAATGCCGCATGCGTACGATAAAGATTCTGGTACGAGGTGGCCGGGGTAGGGGACGCCACCACTACGTACGTATACGATGCATGAGGGGAGGGATGCTGTCCAATAGGGAGAAGGATCTCATGGCGGTGGCTAGCATCAGGAACCAATGGGGAGAGCAGGAGGACGATTGGTGAGTCTGCTAGAACTAAGATGGCGGCGCGGCGGCGCGAGTTTCAAAATTGTTATTGGGCGAATCTCGGACTTTTCAGAAACCTTTCGTATCTTGAAAACTTTTTGTATGTAGAGCTGTTAAATTTTTTCGTATGGCTTTCGATATCAGTTTTCGTAAGTTGAGCCCTTTCGTTATCTCGAGGTACCACCGTATATATATGTAGTATATATATATATATATATATATATATATATAGAAATATATATATATATATATATATATATATATATATTATATATATATATATATATACATAAACAGACATTTATCAATAAAGGCAGTTCCATTTGGAGAATAGTACTAGCGGGAAAAAATGAGAGACAATACAAACTGCCACTTGAATTCTTAATTGCATCAGTCTGTGTCTCTCCCGACAAGATGAAAGGTTTCTGTGTCCTTTGATCTACGATGGCACCCTGGTATCTTGTATTGCCTCTTACTTCTTTGTAATACCTGTTTTTTTTTTCTTCTCCATTTTGAAGTGATGCTGCCTTTACAAATGAGAATAAGACCGTATATCACCCTCGCTCTATCCGTGAACAGATTCTTGCGAATGGTGAAACATGACGAGTCAGATATATAAGAATAATCTATATATATATATATATAGATATATTATATATATATATATATATATATATATATATATAGATATTATATATAAATATATATATATATCTCATAGATACTAAAATTACTTTTTAACTCTTACAAATAAAAACAAGCCACTTTCTCCCGACCTTTTCATAGCAAGATAGATAGCGCATTACTTGTACCTAAAAAAAATTAAACAATAAGCATATAAATAAGTGCACTCATAAAGATTAATAAGATTAGCCCATCTTAAGAGCTTTTGCAGTTGATGCTCATGATTTTAGCAGATTAATTTATAACAGATTAAACGATTTTTTGTAAAATAAGTCGAATGAACAAATATTCCAGTATTCTCATCGAGTGTCCTTTGAGATTATATTAATGAAAGCCTTGTTTTTTATCAAAAGTATACCCCGTTGTCATATCTTATGGAATACTAAATACCCTC
>NC_061093.1:67606910-67614410 GCF_015104395.2 Macrobrachium nipponense | reverse complement strand
AATTTTCAGAAACGGGAACTGTATGGGTTTATCCTTTAACAGACGACGTTTTGGTTGAAAAGTTTGCATCATATTTAGGAGGAGAGATAATTAACGATCATTAATAATTTTATATGCGCGGTTTGTTTTATACACACACACACACGCAACACACACACATATATTTTACATATATATATATATATATATATATATATATATATATATATATATATATATATATATATATGTATATATATATATATATATATATATATATATATATATATATATATATATATATATATATATATATATATATATATATATATATATATATATATATAAGTTACAAGCTTACTTATTAGAATTTTCGAAATATGTGCAATATGTACATATATGTATATATATATATATATATATATATATATATATATATATATATATATATATATATATATATATATATATATATATATATATATATATATATATATATATATATATATATTTACAAATAAATATATATCTATATAATCTATCTATAATATATATATATAATATATATATGTGTGTGTGTGTGTGTGTGTGTGTGTGTGTGTGTGTGTGTGTGTGTGTATCAAATAGTCAAAACGATAACTGGAAAAATTATTATCTCTGTGCGCATCGAATAAATAAATATCACCGAGTGAACGAAGTTTGTAGTTACATGAGAAATGATGGTGTTTATTTTTGTAGGCATGATAAGATAAAAACAGTAAAGATTTCTGCTTCCAAAAATATTCACCACTTCTATTTTTCTCAAACCGATTTGAGCATAATAACACATAATGAAAATAGGAATAGGGGTATTACATTGTCCCCTGAAATCACTTTTGTTTAATGCATCTATTATTGATTTAATTCAAGTTACAATTAGATAAGCAGTAAATATTTTTTTATAATCAGATGCTGATTTTACACCATTCTGAAACATATGAATTATAATTTTACGTAAAATATAGTTTCGTTCTACTTTTTATAATTTAAAATTATGAAATGATATATTCCATTGTTTCGAAATCCCTTGTGAACTATCTGTTAAAGAATAAACTCTGTATTCTTTTCAAATGAATATGCAAGTTAACTGAAGAATATAAAAACATTCTCTCTCTCTCTCTCTCTCTCTCTCTCTCTCTCTCTCTCTCTCTCTCTCTCTCTCTCTCTCTCTCATACGCTATAAAGTCTTGCAAAAAAGTTGCAAAATGAAACTTTTATACAGTAAGCAAAGTTTACTTTCATAAGCAAAATTTTTATTTCGCGTCCAATCATCGCAACACTTTTTATCAATAAACGCCATTAACTCAAAAAGGAATGTTATTTCCGTTGAAGCTGTAGTAATTTATGAAATGAAATCGGTTCGTAGTTGTCATTGCATTTTAAATGTGACCTCTGTTGAACTCTGACCGTATTAAAGTCATAAATATTCTCTTCAATAATGCAACGCTTTCGACTTTTTTTGTTTGTTTGTCACTTTCCGCCTTCATATGACACGGTTAGAAATTACTGTATTTTTCGTTACTGTCTTTGTCACAAAGATCTGGTGAAAACATTTTAATAATAATTTATTATGAACAAAAACAATAATACAAACATAATATATATATATATATATATATATATATATATATATATATATATATATATATATATATATATATATATATATATATATATATATATGTATATATATATATATATATATATATATATATATATATATATATATATATATATATATATATATTATTCGAGCTACAAATGTTCTTTACTATTTAATTCGCTCTACCTAGGAATTGATATATTTTCATATATATAAACCGAAGGGGATTTTTTTTAGTCGACTACTAAAAAATTCCCCTTCGGTTTACATATATGAAAATATATTAATTCCGAGGAAACGCGAATTAAATATTAAAGGACATTTGTAACTCGAATAATTTATATGAATCACGATGATGTGATAATTATACACACACACACACACACACACACACGCACACTCACACACACACACACACACACACACACACACACACACACACACATATATATATATATATATATATATATATATAATATATATATATATATATATATATATATATATATATATATATATATATGAGTATACGTTTAAAATCACAAAGATGAAACAATGGGCTAAATGAATTTATATAGACTTCCAATATATTCAGCACGTTATATGAGACGTGGATGCCAGTGCTTGCAAAATAATAATGATAATAATACTTTAATAATAATAATAATAATAATAATTATAATAATAATAATAATAATAATAATAATAAAATAATAATAATAATAATAATAATAATAATATGTGAATATTTCTTAATTCCATTCTGTTCAAACAAAAGACAACTGACGTTGATGATGAAAAAAACAAAATTAGATGAGATGAGTAGTATATCTTTTCAGAAAAGACTACAGGAACTTTTGCATACAAATGGTTCTGCGTTCTATTAGCCTGACTGTGACTCCGGTTTGATATACCTGTTTTTGTTTTTGTTTTTTAATTGACGACTTATAAACCGCAACGATTTACATTTTGCTTCCGTTCTTGCTGTGACACTTAGCCAAAATATTTTTCCCCCCTTCTCTCTCACATATACTAATGATGCGGAATACCCGGCTATTTTTCTTTTATACTCATGTTTTCTATTTTTTGCATAGCGCAAAAACAAAAGAGCAACTCACAGAGATGAAACGGCCCGGACTGGATGCTGGAATGCGATGACTGACTCCTTAGGGAAACGAGACGTCATTAAGCTGTGGATAAAAAGAGCGGGAATATTAATGTTGGAATATGAGGCATAATTTTGGAACGCAGGAATAATTTGTTGACATTATCATTCTTGAGCCATGTGGCCTTGTTTACCAGCCTTACCAACCGAGGGGGGTGGTGGTGGGGGGGCAGGTCTGAATCCTCCACGAGAGGGAGCTCTTTTAATGCACTTCCCATTAAACCCTCGATGTGCATCCTTTGACCTACGATGCACTAGTTCCCTCTCCATTTGTTGAAAGTTCCTTGTTGGTTGAATGGTTTACGTGGTCGGTAACCTATTCGGTAGTCGCGAGTTCGACTCCCGCTCTGCCAACGTGGAATCAGGAATTTATTTTTTCTGGTGATTAGAAATTCGTTTCTCTATATAATGTGGTTCGGATCCCACAAGCTGTAGGTCCCGTTGCTATGTAACCAATTTGTTCCTAGCCACGTAAAGATATCTAATCCTTCTGGCCAGCCCTAGGAGAACTGTTATTCAGCTCAATGGTCTTTTTAAACTAAGAGATACTTACGTATGAAACCAAAGAAATTACCGTATTTTTACGACTATGCTACTTGTCCATTAGTTGAAAATGGTGAAATACAACTTATTGTGTAAACTAGGTAACTATATTCTATAACTATTGAGTGAGCAAAGAGTGAAAAAGGATTAGAGGTGAGTGTAAAGTTACAGTATCTCTGTTTTTTTAAATACCCTTTGCCAAATTATATTTTGTTTTATTTGATGTATCCAGAAATATCTTTAAAAAAGAGAGAGATTGGGAGTTCAACAGATTGCTTAAGACACGTGGAGATGCACTGATAGTACCTAGCAACTCGATCTTACAAAGAAATTAGTTACATGACTCATCAATGATAAACACTCTTGGGTAGAGCCCACACACTATACGATTATCACACAATACAGAACTGCTCGGAAGTATGAAAGGAAAATAACGTCTGAGACTGCGTTAGGACTGACTTAATAACCTTGAAATTTGCACATTACCTTTTGCAGGAGTTGCAGTCGTTTTCCTCAGGGACGCCAATAAAGATGGATATGTAATAGCACAACAAAGGTCACATTGGCTAGCAACAGCCGCCATCTCAAAGGGAAGTAGCTTAGAATTGTTGTTGTTGGAGATTAAGCTGGCCTTATGCCAGCACAGGCTCTGGCTCATAGAGCAGCCTTGCAGGAAGCTCAGGGAATACGAGAGAAGTTCTAAGCCTTTTATGACCTTGGAGGAGGGTTCGCCAGCATCCTGGTAGATGGTTGTTACCTGTCCCCTGTGCATCTTCGTCACGTGCTATGTTACCTCATGTCTAGGCTTTTAATATGGCGGCTTGGAGCCCTCCAGCGGTGGCGCAGCACGACCTTGGTTATACTTTCTCTTTCACCTCTCGAATCTGCAAACAGAAAGCACACCGGCAGGCAAACGAACAAAAGGTGATTAAAGGATTAATTCCAAAAAGGAAGTGGTGTGTGTGTAGAGAGAGAGATGGGAGAATTCGCCTGGATCTTTATTATGAATGAAAATAAAAGAATTGGTTTTCGTCTTGGTTTTCTATATATATATATAATATATATATATATATATATATATATATAGATATATAATAAATATAATATATGTATATCTATATATATAATAATATACATATATATACGTATATATACCAATAAAAAAAAAAACATACTACATACTATATATGATATATATATATATATAATATATATATCTATATATATATATAGTAATATATATATATATATTATGTATCTTTATATATAGAATATATATATATACATACATACATAACATACCATACATACATACATACACATATATATATATATATATATATATATATATATATATATATATATATATATATAATTATTGTAATGAAGGTCCACTCAATTTACGCATCTCCGCTTCCAATTAACATATGTTAGAAAACCCAGACGAATACCAAGTTCTTTTATATATTGAAAATTTGTTTAAGTCCAGGAGAAAGATTCCTGTGACAGTTGCTCTAAATTTATCAGGGCGCTCTGGATACCTGGGGAAAAATGACCCTTGAACTATCTTCCTAAGAGAAAAGAGAGAGTAACACTGTCAACTACAGCATTAAGTATTGAGGCATCTCATGGTGAGGGCTCTGCTCTCTCTCTCTCTCTCTCTTCTCTCTCTCTCTCTCTCTCTCTCTCTCTTTCTCTGTATGTAATATATTATATATATATATATATATATATATATATATATATATATAATATATATATATATATATACATATATACATATATTTATATATATATATATATATATATCTATCTATTATATATATATCTCATATATATATATATATCTGTATGTATGTATTTATGTATGTACACCTGTGCGATGCTAAATGTCGGAGTGATTATATAAATTTTATTTTTTGAAAGTGTCTTTTAAGCATTAAAGAGATGAATGCAGCCCTGAAAATATATACGAGTATCTATAATAAGTTTATTCAGCGTAAACGTATATGCAAGACCACATCTTTAACTCACTTCAAATATTCCCTAAAAAAAAAAAAAGCCATTTCGAGCTTTGTTGCAATTGAGTCTAACACAACGATTTATTTGCATTTTACTAAGCGTCCGAGGTATTCAAAACGCCGACCCATTTACTCTCAAACATAAATGCAAATATTAACAAGCGAAAAATGGAAATTCTGAGCAGGCGGCAATTAACAAATATTGGTTGGTGATGGACAGAGAATATGAAGAGAAGGTCTGTTATTCCTTTACTTTCTTCAAATTGGGAGAGAGAGAGAGAGAGAGAGAGAGAGAGAGAGAGAGAGAGAGAGAGACAGCTTCGTTCTTTCTACGACCCATCGGTTACGGAAGAGGAAACACGACAGGGGGAAACTCAGGAACCTTGATCAAGTGAAATGACTGAGGAAGGTGCAATGCAACGGGCGCTTCCCCAAAGCAATTCCCTCAAGACATTCAATTAACCCTTCACCCGGTCATCAGTTCTCCTTCCCCTGAAATGAGCTATGGCAGAATTTGTCAAGATTACGCATATATTGCATGAACCCATTCATTGTTTCTCGTCGTTCAGATGTCATTGTATTCTTTGATTAAAATGTATGGATATTTTATGAACTGGGTTAATAATTATAATTCCTAACAATCATAAAAAGAGTGAACGTTGTTCGGGCTTGTATGATGGAGCAGTGTTATGATTCAGAGCCTTAAATGAATTCTGGGCTAGAATATTTCTCTGCCTAAATTATTAGTCAATAATATTACCAATAAATATCTTTTCATAAAGCGTTGGAACGGAAGACGGCATAACTTAGTTGCACACACCGATACACAAGCAAAAATAACCGGGTTACGTCAACAACCTTGTAGAGGATGTATTATGCTGTGAAAGTAGCATTTTACGAAACAAAAGTAATGACCGTGTTTTTACGTCTATGCGAACTGTCATAAATATTAAGAGTTGACAAAATAAACTCGACCGAAGACATAACACCATCCAAGAGCTTGATATGAAAGTAAGGCCCTCTCGAAAATTTTGACTCCGTTCGACCACATTCCTCCCAACTCCGACCGCTCGATGGAATTCTTTCTCCTTTTACATCAAAATTCTGCCCCAGAATCTGAGTTTCCTGGCTCTCAGAACCATCGTTGCCAATTTAGTGGAGCTTCACACATACGGCGATGCATTTACAAACTGTTTCCACGAATTCTAGTTGTCATAGCAATGCAATAATGATAAAATTGCTCTAATATGTATATATACTACAAACAGATACGCTAATTTAACTTATTTCCCCAGTTTTGTGTAAGTCTTATTCCCAGTTTGGTGGGTAAACACATACCAATTGGCAACACTGCAGTAGTGCCTTGACTATGGAATCCCTTATTTGTCGGGCTAATTTTCTCTCCATTTTGCCTGTAAATCCTCCCACCATTTATTGTTCTGCGAATAGTTTAATCTAGCTGGCCTTTTGTGTTAAAATTCATACAGTTACATGCTTGTACTCTTATAAACTTTAATACATACATGCATATGAAGTAACGCTTTGATGAGGGTATACATATTCAACTGCATGCAAATTGAGTGGGTTCGCTATGCTTTTTTTGTCCACACTTTACCGACAGATTATTCATTCGACCGATGTAAATGATAATAAACAATGTTAATATGCATATTAACTATTACCAACGCTACCATATGAATGTGAGTAATCTCGTTATATGAGCTTTTCGGCTGCCCGAAATATGAAAAATTTACATCTCAAAGAGGAAACTATTTGGTTTTCATATTTAATCAATTTTAATAAAACTTAGGATTCATCAAATTGCAATGAAATTTACTTAATTTGATTATAATATATGACCTGAGTGTATGTGCAGCTTTCATACACTCTCTCTAAACACTAACCGTAAAAATTGCAATGAAAGAAATTTAATTTATTAGAATAATGAATATATATATAGATATAGATATATAATTATATATATATATATATATATATAGTAATATATTATATATATATATATATTATATATATATATATATATATATATATATATATATATATATATATGAATATATATTATATATATTATATATCATATATACTATATAGATAATATATATTATATATATATATATATATATATATAT
>NC_061093.1:67591910-67599410 GCF_015104395.2 Macrobrachium nipponense | reverse complement strand
TTTGAGACTAAGTATTTTATTTTTGGCCTATCAAGTAAATGCTAACCCCATTTACATTTACGTTCCATCGTTACCTTTAAGACTGTTGTCAAGCTTGTGTAATGTGTGTTACATATATTATTAATGCATAGTTATTTCAGAAATAAAATAAATGGCCAGGCTGTGTCGTAACCGTCAAAAGCACCATGTTTTGTCTGATATCTACACCAAGCTATCGTATATATCATAATGTTCACTCTAAAACTACGCTGAAAATCGAAATACCAAATAACTCCTATTTTTTTTATGAAGAATGATCCTATGTATTTATATTCTGATGTTCCTCTAGTTTTTAAGAATATACGAAAACTGTGTTCCAGGAGTTTGGATCTAATTTCTAAGTGTTCATAATTTTAAATATTTTAGATTACGATACGTAAGATAAATTCTCCCAGCTGAGAGTATGAAAATAGGTCAAAACTCGAGGTTCAACACGACTTCTAACCTTCTCAAAACATGGGCAATACGACCGAAATACTACAATTATTTTTTACTGCTGCGCTCGACTGAAAATTTGTTTCTTCTACAAACTGAATACGGAATCAGGATCAAACCTTTGATGGCAGAAACATTCCCATTCATTTCACATAAAATGTTAGAGAGAGAATGAATGATTGCCAGTGATTTTTTAAATATATGACTTATACAACGGCTTATTTAGCTTTCATCTGCAGCTGTAATTAGGGTACAGTTATTTTCCGCGCCTGACGATTTTGTATTTTAGTATAAAGATCTCCATTTACCTAAGGGATACTTAATCATCTATAGAGCTTGAAAAGATATTTTAAAACATAACCACAATGAGGATGTGAGTGATAGTTACTATTTTGATATTATCAGTAATAATAACGAGAAATGATGATAATTATAATAATGTCAGTAACAACAACAACAACAACAACAACAATAATAATAATAATAATAATAATAATAATAATAATAATAATAATAATATAGATGGAAATAACATCTCTCCCATATGTAGGAAGTGCAATACGAAAAATGAAACCATAAACCCACAAAGCAAGCGAATGTCCGGCACTTGCACAGAACCAGTAAAAAAAGAGGCCATGATCCAGTAGCAAAAGCCCTCCACTGGAGCCTGTGCAAGAAAACGCCAGATACCTTGCAGTAATAAGTGGTACGAGCACCAACCTGAAGGAGTGATAGAAAACGATCAAGCAAAGATCCTCTGGGACTATGGTATCAGAACAGATAGGTGTATACGTGCAAATAGACCAGACGTGACGTTGATTGACAAAATCAAGAAGAAAGTATCACTCATTGATGTCGCAATACCATGGGACACCAGAGTTCAAAAGAAAGAAAGGGAAAAAATGGATAAGTAATCAAGACGTCAAAATAGAAAAAAGAAGGATATGGGATATGCCAGTGGAAAGTGTGCCCATAATCATAGGAACACTAGGCACGATCCCAAGATCCCTGAAAAGGAATCTAGAAAACTAGATGCTGAAGTAGCTCCAGGACTCATGCAAAAGAGTGTGATCCTAGAAACGGCGGACACATAGTAAGAAAAGTGATGGACTCCTAAGGAGGCAGGATGCAACCCGGAAGCCCACACCATAATACCACCCAGTCAATTAGAGGACTGTGATAGAGCAAAATAATAATAATATTAATAACAATAATAATAATAATAATAATAATAATAATAATGCCGGAAATATGACAAAAGCCATAAACACATGGGCAGTGCCAGTAATCAGATACAGCGCAGGAATAGTGGACTGGACGAAGCAGAACTCCGCAGCATAGATCAGAAAAACCGGGAAACATATGACTATACACAAAGCACTACACCCAAGAGCAATACGGACAGACTATACATAACACGAAAGGAAGGAGGGAGAGGAACTACTAAGTATAGAGGACTGCGTCAACATCGAAAACAGAGCACTGGGGCAATATCTGAAAACCAGTGAAGACAAGTGGCTAAAGAGTGCATGGGAAGAAGGACTAATAAAAGCAGACGAAGACCCAGAATATACAGAGACAGGAGAAAGACAGAAAGAACAGAGGACTGGCACAACAAACCAATGCACGGACAATACATGAGACGACTAAAGAACTAGCCAGCGATGACAATTGGCAATGGCTACAGAGGGGAGAGCTAAGAAGGAAACTGAAGGAATGATAACAGCGGCACAAGATCAGGCCCTAAGAACCAGATATGTTCAAAGTACGATAGACGGAAATAACATCTCTCCCATATGTAGGAAGTGCAATACGAAAAATGAAACCATAAACCACAATGCAAGTGAATGCCCGGCACTTGCACAGAACCAGTACAAAAAGAGGCATGATTCAGTGGCAAAAGCCCTCCACTGGAGCCTGTGCAAGAAACATCAGCTACCTTGCAGTAATAAGTGGTACGAGCACCAACCTGAAGGAGTGATAGAAAACGATCAGGCAAAGATCCTCTGGGACTATGGTATCAGAACGGATAGGGTGATACGTGCAAACAGACCAGACGTGACGTTGATTGACAAAGCCAGAAGAAAGTATCACTCATTGATGTCGCAATACCATGGGACACCAGAGTTGAAGAGAAAGAGAGGGAAAAATTGGATAAGTATCAAGATCTGAAACATAGAAATAAGAAGGATATGGGATATGCCAGTGGAAATCGTACCCATAATCATAGGAGCATTAGGCACGATCCCAAGATCCCTGAAAAGGAACCTAGAAAAACTAGAGGCTGAAGTAGCTCCAGGACTCATGCATGAAGAGTGTGATCCTAGAAACGGCGCACATAGTAAGAAGAGTGATGGACTCCTAAGGAGGCAGGATGCAACCCGGAACCCCACACTATAAATACACCCAGTCGAATTGGAGGACTGTGATAAGAGAGAAAAAAAAAAAAAAAAAAAAATAATATAATAATAATTAGTAGCTGGTCTGATTATTTACCATTTCAAATCTAGTTTAATAACTTGCAAGTGTACTGTTAAATAATTTTTTTTTTTAGTAATGTCAATAAATGAAACCCTGTGATAAAGCAATTCCGAAAACTTCCATGATATTATTTTGGATAATTGAATCCACCTGCTCATTCAGTTTTAGACAGGGTGGTTTTTTCCTAAGATATAAATAGTTAAATCTCTAGAACGCAAATAAATACCTTTAACGACAGCACATTAGGCAAGCCATTCTGTGTTTCTCGTGGATTGAGATTTGATGAGTATTTTTACTAATCTTGGAAGTGAGAGGAGGGTTTCAGTTCATTCATCGTCTTACTGCGTAAGTCGATTTCAAGCTACCCTGGAACTTATTCAAGGTGAAAGTCTTTGGAATAAGAAGCAAGAATGATACAAGTTAATGGAATAACAACGTGTCTCCCAGTGGCAACGTAAAGGATATGCACGAAACTGGGATCAGTGTATGTGAAATCTCTATAAGCAAACATAAAAAATTAAAGTATATTTTCTTTAAATGGAGTGATTCCATTCAAAATAAATCTAGCCAATCTAACAAAGGACAAGTTCAAGGGACTAGAATGTACGGAATAAAATCATTATCGTTTTTTCGAATTGGGAAAACAGAATAACAACAATGCCATCTGGTATTTCAACGCAGGATAAACGCTGAAGTATTACGAGTAGCGATGAGGAAAAAAAGATTAACAGGATGGGTTAGGGTGACAGGAACGAATAAAGGTTAAACTTCATAGCTTTTAAACATCATGACTTTCAGTGGACATCAAACCATGCTGTTATTATCATTATCAGCTTGAATATTATCGTCGGTGGTGGTCAGTGATTATTACTATTTCTACGACCATCTACAAAACCAACATTACTAATGTCACAAAAACACACATATAAAGCCATACATACATACCTATGATATTCTTGTGATTACGTACACACACACGCACCCACACACTTATATATATATATATATATATATATATATATATATATATATATATATATATATATATATATATATTATATATATATATATATATATATATATATATATATATATAGATATATATATATATATATATATATATATACGAATGTATATACAATAAGATTTCAAACTTGAGGAAATAACAGAGACAGGATAGAGATGAAGTAGGGCGGGTGTGCGTGTGGGAAAGGGATGATATGTGTGTGTGTGTGTGTGTTTGTGTATGTACGTGTGGAAGTGTGTATGTGCAGTCTGTGAGTGTTCTATGCTCCAAGACCTATAGAAAAACCTTGCATTCATTCATCGTTCGTTGTCTTTTATTATTATCTTCCTTACGTCTTAACACAGAAAGTTCTACTGTGTGAGACTTGAATAGTGTTTACCTCCTTCACGTAGCAGCATTTCTGACATAAAGAAGTTTTCCTTCCTTCCCTTTTGCCGCCTTTTACAAGAGAGACAATCCTCCAGAAGTTTGCAGACTTCCTTGACTTTCCCGCTCATTTCCGCCCAGCGATCCATCTCGGCACGCTTGTACTGGTCTCTAAACTTTTATCATAAAAGGAGGAATTCATCACTTTCTCAGAGTGTGTGTGTGTTTGGCGGATGATGACAACTATCACCTTTATGGCGGGGAAGGATGCTTTCGCTAATAACATTCTCCCCAGTCCTTTTAAAAAATGTGATATCCTGTAGAAAGAAATGTCTTTTTTTCTGCCTCCTGTAGAAGAAATGTCTTTTTTTTCTGCCTCCGATAGTGTGTGTTTGTGTGTGTATGTTTGTATGTGTTTAAATAACGGATAAGAGGTACAATTTTCATCGCATAAAGGAGAAAGCAATAGGTAAGACTCCTATAACTATAAAAAACATGATTTATTAAGTATAGCAACAATGTTGTATGATAACATTTTTAATTGAGGTGTTATGCAGATGACAGCAGGAACAAAATATGCCAGCGAAGAGCTTCTTAAGAAAATTTCGAGAGTAAAAGGAAAACCTTTACGTAGCATGCAAGGGTTTCATGGATATATGGCACAGCAGGTAAACTGCCGAGCGCAATAAAAATCTATTGCAATGAAGACGGATCGTACAAGAGCTTGTGGCGAAGGATTTGGGACTGGTTTGGTGTAAAGAAGGAGCAGTCACGTGAATATGTTTGGTCGCCATAGCTCTTCACATCACAGGAGGGACAGTAGGTGTAGATGCAAAGTTGTAAGATAAGGAGATAGATAGCAAATGGAGTGTGGAATGGCTGATGTTTGCAGATGGCACCGTGCTGGCAGGGGATATTTATTAAAAAGAAACTACAGACTGGCGACAGAATTTGAAACTCCTTTAAATTTGAATACAATATTTTTGGGAGTTTCAATATTTTGTTTCACGACTCTGCTTCCTCGTATCGTCTTTTAAGGATACTTCAACAACACGTATCTAGCTTAATTTCATTTAAAGTAATTTTTTTTCTGTTTTTATCACTGAATTTCTTCATTTTTACTTCCCCACCTCTTCCTTCTTCTGGTAACTGTTTAATCCTCAATGTCATAGTTTCATGCAAACCCAACCTTGAATCGAGATCTTCTGTCTGCTCTACTTGAAATTGAAGAATCTAAAATGATGAGCCTACGTCTCGAGACAAAATTTCTGCCAAATGCTGTGCCTTCCTCCAGTCCACTTCTTTGATGGAGATGAAATACAATTTCTTTATTCATTTTACAAACCGGATGTCGGAATGAGCACAATATAAATGTGTTAAAGTAGTCCCGTACTTATGAGTGCTAATATCCCGGAAATTTTTTTATTTTATTTTTTTATATGCTGTAATGGCACAACCACTGTTCCAAAGTGCTGAAAAGTTATCAGACATATAAGCTTTATATTTTATCTGCTCTATGGCTCCCATATTTTACGGGTTATCTGTCTTTTTTATATAAGAAAATGAAGGAAAAAGAATGAAATACGATGCTATTCATTTTTCGCCACTGCTATCGTCCTGGTTGAGAGAGCCTATATCATTGCCAGTTTATCTTTATCGTTCAGAATAGACGTCACACGACCGAATAAAAAGAAAAAGGACAAGGAAGTACAATACTCTTTCATAGAATTTCTCTCTGTCGCATGACGACCTCTATGTCCTCCTATCCACGCACCAGTTCAACGGCTCTGCTGTTCAACGGAGCATAAAGAAAGGAAGGGTCCCTCGCCTCTATATTTATGTATTACTGTTTGATACTTCTGATTGTTTATTTGCAGTACAAGTACTTGAATATTGGCTGTTTTATATTTTGTTGTAGAATTATCACAAGAGACTTCAATCTGAATTTATGCTTCCTTTAATAAATTTCAGCTGCATTTCATATGAAACTGAGATTACTTTTTTAAGTTTTTTTTTTTTTCTTCTCCGCAGTCCATCTTTCAGCCACTGCTGCCTAGCTTCTACCTGTCAGAATAACATATGTTCAAGCATAACGCAGATTCCGCTTTAGCCCTTCATGGATGAGTGCATTGTCAGTTTAGTTGTTCTAAAACGATGTGATAGTCATATTTTTTTCTTTTTTTTAAGATGATATACCCAGACTAGAAAGTCCCTTTATAGTTCAGCAACGTTTTAGGCAGTGGCAGTACATTCAAAGAAATTTCTTTCATGTGAAAAAGCGAACTTGTGAAGACTAATGAAAATAAGTTACGATTTATTTTATTTTTTTTTGCTCATCTTAAAGCACCTTCACTTTTGTCATTTCATTTTTTTTTTACTCCAAATTTGAGTTATAAACCAAAGCTTTGTTTTCAAATTCACAGAATCTCCCGTGAGTTAAAAAGCCGTGATCGAACGAATTTGGTTTTCCTAAAATTCTGCAACGCCCCCTCCCCCTTGTTGACCGAAGTAGAGAAGTATATAGCAACCTGGTGGTTAAGGGATTGCCGTGGTTCGTAACTGGAGTAAGTAAGGAGGTCATTGGGATGGCAAATTAGCAACCTCATCTCAAAAAGACTTACAAAGAAAAAATGACCATCATCTGAAGTCATCCCTGGCCCATAAAATGAAATGAAAGCCAGTTAAGAAATAAGTGAAGCCTATACCACAGAGCATTGAAACAACATAGAGAGGCAAGACCTACAGAACCAATTTCAACTTCGTTAGGTATAAAAAAAAAAAAAAAAAAGTGCTCCCATGACATCTCTCTCCCTGCATCTATATCCACTTGAAAAGTTTCAATCAGGGTCACTTGTTTCAAAAAGCTTCCGTCTATTACCTGTCAATTTCTTATTATGGCTAATAACGGTTATAACATTGTTGCGTCTGCTCACTCTCACTGGACTCTTTATTTGAAGAGGAAGCGACAGCATAGGTCGATGCGTGAGGAACTTTTCCTTTTTCTTACTCCGATATAATTCCGTCACCTACTATTTATTTGTGTATCTGTCGCACACGGTCCCTCCCTCTCTCTCTCTCTCTCTCTCTCTCTCTCTCCTCCTCTCTCTCTCTCTCTCTGTTTTCACACACCATATATATATATATATATATAT
>NC_061093.1:67566910-67581910 GCF_015104395.2 Macrobrachium nipponense | reverse complement strand
TGTATATATCATCTAACGAATTAGACCTTTCTCTCTCTCTCTCTCTCTCTCTCTCTCTCTCTCTCTCTCAAAGATTTGAATAAGCTATAATCGTTCCTTTGAAAACTTCCACTGAATTATAAGTTTGTTTGAATAACTTATGAAACACTCAAAACCTAGGCTGTCAAGAACAGTTTTCTTTTGTTACGCTAATGGGAAACTGACGAAAGTATTTCTTAAGATACTTTTCATGTTTTAACATCTGACATAAATTCTGACATAAATCAGGAAGAAGTAAAAGAGGAATTTATTAAATAATATCGATAATTCAAATGTTACATGGAGACATTTTTAAAAACTCATCATGCAATCATATAACACACACACATACATACACAAACACACACACACACATAAGAGAGAGAGAGAGAGAGAGAGAGAGAGACTGGTAATAATTTTCTGACAGTGCTGGCAAAATTACATTTCATGTTACTTTGCACATTATCGACGTATACACACAACACATACCTACATATATATATATATATATATATATATATATATATATATATATATATATATATATATATATATATATATATATATATATATATATATATATATATATATATATAATTAAAGGTTTTTGCCACGAAGGAAAAATGAAAAGCGAGATACCCAAGAACTTTCGGTCTGGCACGACCCTACTCAGTTGTGCCTGAGTAAAGGGTCGTGCTAGACCGAAAGTTCTTGGCTATCTTGCTTTTAATTTTTTTCTTCGTGGCAAAAACCTTTATTTATACATAGCATCACGTTTTATATACTTCGTGATCAAGTTATTCATATATATATATATATATATATATATATATATATATATATATATATATATATATATATATATATATAATATATATTATATATATATATATATATATTCACGAGCATGAAACTTCACTTCCATGTATAGATTCAGAGGACTGAAATCGAATTTTATTATTGAAAGCATCTAGTTCATAAAAACGATCGTCCCTTCAATTCCGTATGCCAGGTCGCGGGAGTTTTAAAGTCGGATATGAATCGGTTAGCATCAAATAATTTTCTTTCAAATTTCCTTATGCGACGTCAAGGAGAATTAGTTTCGCTTCTGTTTTAGCAATTTGTGTCTCCGCTCTCGCACTCTCGCTACTAATAATCTTATTCAGTCGCTTCCAAATCCGAAATTGGATGACATTAATGTTAGTGGTTCAGTAGGAATTATTAGGCTATGATCATCCTTGGTGCCACCACAGAATGACAGCAAATTGTCCGGAACATAAGTATGAAAATTTATTTATTATTATTCTCCCATGACTCGCAAATGCTAAAATATTTACCAAATGCCAACTTGAACTGGACCCATTGCAACAATGAGACTAATATTTTGTATGACTATTGGTGCTCAGTTTGATAGGTCGACATTTTCTTTGAGATATGCAAGGCAATATTAAAATAATAATCACCAGCCATTAATATACAGAAGTATTAAAATAAATCCTTGTACATATAACTCCCGTTAAAAATTTAAAGAGAATTGACATCTAAAGCTCCGTAAACAAATATTCTGACATTCAAACATATCCGTAACTTGTTAAAAAAAAGTTAATAATACTTAGTTAATGGTTACCTCGTCCCACTTTACAATGGGGAATCAATCATATATAATTAGAATCACAGAGAGACAGTTAGAGAGGCAGAGCATGAAAACCTTGACTGGCGTGGAGAGCCTCAAATTACTTGATAATCAGATGATTAAATGTCAAGGATTCCCTTTGAATTGGAAAATCTCGTTCTCTGTCTGTGGATGACGACTCGAGATACAAATACTAGTATGCTCTTTGACAGCTAATCAGCATCGGGGTTGCTGCCCTTTCACCAAATATTGTTATTCATTTTTCTCAGACTTTTTTTTTTATCACCCATAGTTTATTTACAGCCGCTGGTAAAGTAAAACATAATGTCATACGGGAGGATATTAGGAAAGACTTATATTTCCATCAAATGAAAAAAAAAAAATCTTCATTAAAACTAGACAGAAGGAACCAAAAATTTGAAATGCTATTGAGGTGAGAGGATAGCTTTTTTCTGGAATTTAGTTTTAATTGCATTCGTACATAATACATATAATGAATGCAAGTCAACATTCAGTAGCTCTTTGAAAACGGAACGTGGAATAAGTTTTTGCCTGACATAAAATTCTATCTTTTTTGTTCAGCTTTTGTGGTCACACATCTTGCTGTTTACGGGGTCATTTTTAAAGATAAAAACTACACCAAATAATGTTCTTCTTCATTTTATTCATGAATGAATCGTAGGCCCGAGACCCATTGCCATTTATCACAAATAAAATAAAAATAAAACTGAAAAAAATAAACATAAATAAATTTGTTGGTTTTCATGGTTAGTTTGTTTCCGGACCCCTTTATGATCAATAAATTTTAGCAGATATAAAATATAAAGCTCAGGAATAATTGAATACTGCATAAAACTTTTTTTTTTATTCATGTGAACGTGTGCCTTAGTTCGATTGACAAAATTTAGCTATATGTCGGACACAGACTAAAATTTGCTAATTGTACTGGAGCATTAAAGTTTGATAACTTTCCCTGTTGCTCAGTACATTAAACCATGGATTAATGTACAGAACGAATTAATAATTTTTCAATAAACTTTAGATCGGTAGTAACTATAAAGCAGAATGGAATATTTTTATCTGCCTTGGTATCATCTGTAGCATCGTTGAGACATAAACGAAAGAGAATCTCGATAAGGTATATGGTGAGTGGTAGCACATGCGATGGAGAAATTCTTATGGCTAAACCCTACTGAGGTAAGCTTGAATTCCTGAAAATTTCGTAAAGAAAATTCTAGCAAGAAATGTTCAGATATAACACGATTTTTGTGAGCAAAGATATTAGTTTTTTTTATTTCGCTAAAATCAACAGAAATGGGATTAGCATAATCACTGCACTTGGTTTGATTCAAAGGTAAACCTGTCATTAAACTGATACAAGAGATCTAAGAGAGCAAGAGACAAAATACTCATTGTAAAGGGTTAGACACAAAGCTATAATTATGTGATAATTAATAGATAAACGGTTTTTGTTAAAGCTTGAATTCCTTTTCTGCACATTGAAGAAAATAAGTTAATAACGAATATACTTGCTCCTGTCTTTTAATCATTTCTCAACCGATTTCTGTGAACGCATACAAAATGACAGTTATTTTTAATACTAAAAAAAGGTATATGGAGTCGTTTTTTTTATAATTATCAGGAAATCTGAGGGGGAAAATTTGATTAAAAGTAGGCCATCGGAGTGGATGTCTCACCGCACCGAAAAAAAAGGCAATCCAGAAGAAATTTATTAAACTTCCTCGTGATAATATTCTTCCCTTGACTGAATCACGTAGACCTCACTTCCAGACACTGAAATTAAAAACCTAAGTTTGGTAAGTTTTACGGTAAGCGTTTGCATAAATGTTCTGGGCAAAAAATTTTAATTGCTTCTGTGAAGAATTTTAATTACACGAAAGACGTTTTTTTTGGAAGATGTATTACAACGGTTCTTAAACTCCTCTTTAAATCTGCTGTATTTCCTGTAACGTCCTGTAACGGCAGTTTCTGCAAGTTATTGAATGTCTTATTTCCTTGCTTCTAATGCCGTCAAAGTTGACAATACTTCTTAGTATGCAATAAGGTTTTCGAACAAGTAAGGTTTATTTACTGGAGATGAAAATATGCAAGACGCTGTAACTAAGATTAAGAATGACATATATATCATATGTCAAGTGGCAGCAAAAAAAAAAGATAGCGGAAAGATTTCAATCGTAGTTTCCCTTGATACAGGGTCTCTGTGGTTGACATTGTTGATTATAGTCATCACAGGTCTCGGTAAATAAGGCTCATATAATATTTTCCCCGAATTCCTCCAGAATTCGTGATAATTTGTAGTTTCGGTTACGTAACAAAGCAGTTCTTGTCTTGGAAACGTCGACAGCTAGAATGCCAGCAACTATAATATTAATAATAGTTATATCTTTATTCTGTTAGTTAAAATCTACAGTAATAGAAATATTATTGTGCATGTATGTTGATGTAGTGACTATCAAAATAGGTGGTCTGAGATTTGGCCTGGTCATAACTGTTGCCTTCAGCTGAAGAGGATCTTATATATATATCCACCCACTGACTTATCATAGGGCTACGAAATAAGAGTTCTCTGTTTTAAACAGCTTGACAATGAGTCTTGTGACATAAATTTCGAAGCCAAGAAAAACTGATAAAGATTATATGTTGATTGTTTAATATGTAAATGTTTTTGCCATTACTGTTTTTTTAATCACAGATGAATTTTTAGAGGTTGAAATTGGTTAGAATTGGCTTGATTACAGCTTGCTTATCAGTTATCACATATAACCGTTTCAGAATTGGTTAGTTATGGAAGTCCTCGAGTTTAAGGACTCTAGAATTTTTTTGCGTTAAAGCATATACCTATTCTCAGGTGGTAGTCTAGAAGACTTAACTATCCTTTTTATTTTCTACCATGGCTTATTTTTGAATGCATCACCAACATGGTTGTCAAGGGGAGGTTTCCATGAGCACCGGAATGAAATAAAGAAAGTATAGTTTCAAGAACTATCTAGAAAATACTTTCCCGTCTATATTTCGTCGCATTTTTCGGACAAAAAATGTTCTACCCAATTCAATCCATCAACGACTAATCCAAATAACTCATTCGTCACTCTGATTAAATACTCAGCAAAGTTTACAGCGCGTCCTGAATCTAACATGAATTTCGAATATATTGGTCGAAAGTGGAAGACAGCAGCTATGACCTTGTAGAGGAATTAGAGAATCATCAGTCTTTCCCAGGTCTTACAATTTCCAGCCCCAAGCTCTCCCAGATTAGTCGCTTGCAGAATAAGCTGTAAATTCCCCGAATGCAGCTCAAATCGACGTCCAACGTGGGACCGTTTTTGGCGCCGCCGAGATTTTTGTGCCAAGTGACTAATAATAGCGGACGGAAAACAACAGGGTATTAGGGCCGCCGTATCATCCTACCTTCATGGATATAACACGATTTTGAGGTTTGCCTCAAAATAATAATTACCGTCGGCAAAATGAAATATAGTTTGGGAAACAAGCTCGTGTAAAATAGGAATACATGCTTTGCAGCCTAGGTAACTCTATTAGCAGGAGCAATGGATTTAATTATAATAGGCAAAAGTGTGAGAAAGTCTATTACGGACAGATTAGTAAATCTCTTTCACAAAACGTCTCAAGCAGCATCAATAAGTCTGTGAGAACTGGGCAAATATCGAATGCATTATTCGTACATATGAGAGATTTAGATCATCCTATTCACTGGAGTCAAACAAGAGCCTTAACCTCCCATGTAATGACACAGTTAAAAGGAATATCATTGAATCTTGTTTCATCAAGTCAAAAATAATAGAAATGTTTCTCAAATTTAAGTCTTGGTTTATTTAAACTTGATGCTTTCATAATGAAAAATGTTGTAGTTCAAATATAAGCAACAAAATTAATATATTCAGTTTTTTTTTACATGTTTTGGACTGTAAAGATACTTTTTTATTTCGGTTAGGGTCAAATCTGTTTAGGTTTGTGACCGTGTGATATCCGATAATCCTGGATTATCTCTTTTTAATTTTTACCCTTTTGACAATTAAACCATCTGGTATTCTTGATCTTGTTGTGTACCTGAGACCTTTCTCTCCAATTGTATTTCATTAGCTCCTTGACAATGTCTTAGTAAAGACGAAAGCGCTTGGATTTCTGACTATCATTTCCTATGGTTATACGCTTATTTATGAATTCACGTGCATCTACTGTGATACTGTGATTTTTTTAAGTCATATATATATATATATATATATATATATATATATATATATATATATATAGATATATATATATATATATCATGTTATATATATATATATGTATATATATATATTGTATATATATATATATATATATATGATATATATCTATATATATATTATATATCTATATATATATATACTATATCATATATATATATATATGTATATATATATATATATATATATAATATATATATATATTATAGATATATATATATATATATATACAATATATATACTATATATATATATATATTCATATCTAGATATATATATATATATATATACTATATATACCACTACATATATATATAGTTCTATATATATATATATATAATATATAAGAATATATATATATATATAGATAATATATATATATATATATATGGATTATTAATTATTATTATTATTATTATTTATTATTGATTATTAATTATTATTATTATTTATTATAGTTATTTATTATTATGTAATTATTGATTTTATTATTATTATTATCATTATTATTTCTGCTGTAAATTCTATTCATCTCTGATAATGAAAAAAATATTAATTCGCATTTTTTTAGGACAGCTACAACAGACATGTCATAAATGGACCACCAAAGAACGACATAACGAAGTCCCTGTTATCGTCCTTTTCAATTATCAAAGTCATAAGGAGAATAATGACATTTGTCACTGTGACGGGTCTTTAACACGGTTTATGGGGAGACGTGCACCCCATGATTAGCCGTATTAATTGAATGGCACCAGATAATTATTCCCTCTGTGCTATTTCTGCCACTGGCCCCCTAATTCAACAATATATTTTACTTATTGAAGATAACTGGAACACGATTTCAATGATTGTCTCTTTTTGATAAGTGATTTTTTCAACACATTGAAACTATTATAGTAAATTTGAGTTTGATGTCTCTCTGTAAATGGCACTGTATTCTGAAAATTTAATTATTGCAGAGAATTGATGGGCCCTAAATCGTAATTCGTATCTCATATTGATATATTAATAGCATATTTATATATTAACCTATGAAGTAATTTTATGAGAGGCTCTTGTTGGACACTGGATCAGAAATAGGATTTCGTATAAAAATGGTTAAAACTAATGTAATTGCATTTGTCAACGAAAAGAAAAATTTCTGATTTATAAATTCTTTTGCCACATGCAAGATGTTAACTATAAGTCTTAGAAGAACTTAAAAAACTATTAAGAGATGAGTGTTTGAGTCAATATATTTACAAATCTCTTGTACACTTATATATGCTAATCGTTAATATAATTAAGCTTCTCGCTATAAATCGTCTTTGGAACTATTTTGTTGTTCCAAGTTTCGTGTCGCATAATATCATAACTCATGATTCTTTTCAGCACTCACTATGAAAATACTTTTTTTAAAAGTATTATTTGCAAAATCATAACACACTGCAAATTCAGCGGTTGCATGTAATGATAAAGATGCTTCAAATCCGGAATTAGTTCATAGAATAATAGTTTTGACATTTGTTTCAACTGGTGAATTTAATCAGGTGATATCTAGCCTTGTAGAGGGAAGTTTTATCATGCTTATTTTTACAGTTTCGTCATTATGTTGCAAAATTAGTAAATCCTGTAGGAAATGGCACTGAATTATAGTTATGTACGTCATGATAATACTTATAATTTATAAATCTATGTAAGAGGTGTATTTTAATGTGTATTTGTTTGGACACGTACCAGCTCTGAAAATAACGACCTATTACATCATATTCTAATTATTAATGAACAATTACTGAATACCGTTCAGTTAATCACTCTTAATGCGACAGAATAATGTTAGTTTAATTTATTAGCTTCCCTCATTTTATATTAAAATCGAGGCTCACCCACTCTCGTATTCAACCTGGTTAATCTCATAAATTATTCTTAATATTTTGAGAAAATACGGCATCAGATCAATATATGATTTCACCAAAAGCATGACTTACTTTAGTGTGTATGGTAGTCTCTTATCACCGGCGATGATTATGTGTTAGCTAATGAAACTGTTGAGAAAGTTGTTCAATAATGTAGAGCAATTTTAATGACGAACAGTAAATCTCAAATGGATTAAATTACAGAATTCTATCTCAACGATATCACGGTGAATTTGCACTGGAATAAAGAATTTTACGGGCAGTCAATAACTGTGGTTGATGACAGCAAGGGCATGTGGTCGTAAAAACCCCTTTGCCAAACAATAAACCATGCCTATTGTTGTCAGTAATATGAATACAGCTATGGAGTCCCATGTAAACGACGTGCGTCAGGGTAAGTAAAGCTTGAGAGAACAGAGATGAGAATGCTGAGGTGGATTATGGGAATATCGCTGTTTGAAAGTTGGAAAAAGATGAAGTACAGAGAAGGCAGGCTTGGTAAAGATTACAGAGGTGATGAGAGAGTCACGATTGAGATGGTGGGCATGTGTTGAGGATGGATGACGAGGAGGGAGTGAAGAGGGGTTGGAAGGAAAAAAACCTGTTAGAGGAGGAAGATCGTGAGGGAGCAGAGAATTAGATGGCGAGATAAAGTGAAGGAAGATATGGAGAGATGAGGTTTGGTGGAGGATGGTACCTTTTGTAGAAGGCAGTGGAGGAGAAGGCGCTTCAAGCAACCGACCCCTTAACGTAGGGATAACAGTGGGAAAGAAACTCATTGAATGTAAAATAAAAAAATTCTCATATCACCCGGAGCTGCCATTTTACCCGTGTCAAAGGGAAAATAAAAAAAGTAAAACGTTAATTTTTAAAGGTAACCCTTCATGATTATGACAATTTTTTTTTTGTACGTTAGTACCAAAGACAGTTAAGTTAAAGGTGCAATACGAGTATGTCTCAATGATTATGTAACATGGAAAATTAATTTTTGGAAAGAAAGACGTAAAAGATAATGATGGCAGCACAAATTTAGATTTTTAAGGAAGAGATTGAAGTACTATATTTATGGCAAAAACTACAGTGTATATACTTCCAAATATTTTGGCCTCTGAAAAACTACATATGTAAAGTACTGAAAATGTTTATATAAGCCAAAAAGTTAAGAAAGGCCTCAAATTGTAGATACTGAAAAAAAAAGAATGGTTACAGATTAAATACTTAACAATGACAACAGATGAAAACCGTAAAAAAAAAGGCTAGAGATAAAAAAAACTTAGAAAAGTTAAAAAAGGCTAAAGATGCAAAAAGCTGAAAAGAAGGGCTGAAGATGGAGAAAGAGAAAAAAAAAGCTACAGATGTAAAAATTGTACGGCAAATTACCTTCCAGAATTTAGGTGATGAATAATCTATGCTAGAATTTCAAAATAATTTCTATTATTGGATCGTGAAAAATTCTTCCGATTGCGAGGTAATGCATACTTTAATAAATGGCTTAAATTCACAATCATCAGGAAGGACTGGTTCGACCTTAGTAAAACCGACACTTCTGATCGACTACGAATCAAATGAAATAAACGTAATGAAATGCCAAAATATTTTTTCATATTTATAGATACTACACAGAATAAAGTATACTTTTTATTTACTAAATATGTCCTAGCCCTAGAATATATATGACTTTTATAAGTCTACATATTTCCTAGCTACAGCATATATATGCGAATCCAAATTTTCTTCATAATTCATTTAGAATAAATTGCAGAAAGAGTCGTCCCTATCCTGTTTATGATAAAATAAAATGTTAAAATCTTACAGCTATGGTAACCTGAAATAAAAAGAAGAACGCATTAAAATTCAAAGACGCACTTTCTACCTCAATTCTTCCGCTCTTAAGGAATGGAGAAATCTCTTGTTTAGTGAATACAAAAAGTTCTCCTGAATATTCACGAGGTGATTCTCTTTATATATTGTGCCTCTATGAGTTAACTACATCTTCCTGCCTATTGGAAAATTAAATTTCAAAGTACTATGGACGTCTTGGCAGTCAGTGACAATGAAGCTATATATATTAATAGAGGTTAAACTATTCGTAAGTCTGCAGCGGAAGATAGATTTCTTCCCCAAAAACCATATTATATTTAGAAACGAGAGTATATAATGTCCCTTTATCTACAAGAATCTATTTTATAATGTTTCCTCTTCATCTGGATGTTTATTTAACGATACGAAAAAATATTTTTCGAAAAAAAAGAAGAAATAAAATAACTATGCATCCAATTACAACAATATTAAAGGCATTGATTATTATACAATAGACGCTTTCCCTCGGAGAAGAAACAAATGTGAAACATGGCCAAGGATACTCAAATCAATGGCACTCCCAGTAGTGCCTTGGAATAGAATTCAGAATCCTATGACTATCGACCTGCAGGCGAATAAGATCTAATAAACTCAGCCTCTTCCTATAACCTAAGCTTTTGCTCCAAGTTCAGCTGACTGAATGTGATGGAACGTAAACAATAGCTGACAAAAATCGACTCCCGTCTTTCATTTTTCACAGCAACTACAAGGGTCCACATTCACGAGCATGAAACTTCACTTCCATGTATAGATTAAGAGAACTCAAATCGAACTTTGTTATTGAAAGCATCTGGTTTACAAAAACGATCGTCCCTTCAATTCTGTATGCCAGGTTGCGGGAGTTTTAAAGTCGGAAATGACTCAGTTAGGATCAAATAATTTTCTTTCAATTTTTCTAATGCGACGCCAGGAGAATTAGTTTCGCTACTGTTTTTAGGAATTTGTGTCTCCGCTCTTGCGTTCAGAATTGGGCTACTAATAATCTTATTCAGTTGCTCCAAATGCGAAATTGGATGTCATTAGTGTTAGTGTCAGCAGGAATTATTAGGCAAGATAATTCTTGGTGCCACACAGATTGACAGAAATTGACCGGAACATAAGTATGAAAGTAAACTACATTACTCCCATGTACTCGGCAAATGCTAAAATATTTACCAAATGCCAACTTGAACTGGACCCATTACAACAATGAGTCTACTGTTTTGTATAGAGCACAGTTTTGATCGATCGACATTTTCTGTGAAATATGCAAGGCAATTATAAAATGATAATCACCAGCCATTATTATATAGAAGGATTAAAATAAATCCTAGTACATATTAAAAATCTAAAGAGAATTGGAATCTAAAGTTCCGTAAACAACTATTAACTCTAATTCTGACATTCAAACATTATTCGTAACTCATTTAAAAAAGAAAGTTAATAATACTTACATAATGGTTACCTCATCCCACTTTACAATGGGGAATCAAAGAGCCTCAAATTACTTGATAATCAGTGATTAAATGTCAAGGATTCCCCTTTGAATTGGAAATCTCGTTCTCTGTCTGTGAATGACGACTCGAGATCAAATACCATTATGCTCTTTGACAGCTAATAAGCATCGGGGTTGCTGACCCCCCTTTCACCAAATATTGTTATTCATTTTCTCAGACTTTTTTTTTTTTATTAAACCATAGTTCATTTACAAGTGCTGGGAAAGTAAAACATGTCAGAGGGGAGGATATTAGGAAGAACTTATATTCCATCAAAATAAAAAATAAAAAATCTTTTTAAAGACAAAACTACACCAATAATGTTCTTCGTTTTGTTCATGAATGAATTGAACGCCGGAGACCCATTGCCATTTATCAAAAATAAAATAAAATAAAATAGAATAAAAAATAAACCTAAAATTAATCTTTTGCTTTTCATGGCTAGAATGTTTCCCGACCCCTTTATGACCAAATAATTTTAACAGATATAGAATATAAAGCTCAGGAATAATGGAATACTGCATAAAACCTTTTCTTATTCATTTGAACGTGTGCCTTTGTTCGATTGACAAAATTTAGCTGTATGTCGGACACAGACTAAATTGCTAATTTTACTAGAGTATTAAAATTGATTGTTTCTCCGTTTCTCAGTAAATTAAACCATGGACTGCATTACAATTCGGCTCCAACTTTTCAGTAAGCTTTAGATCAGTAGCAACGATAAAGCAGATTGAATATTCATTAGACTTGGTGTCAGTAGCATCTTTGAGATATATAAGAAAGGAAATCTCGATAAGGTATAAGGTGAGAGGTAGCATATGCGATGGAGAAATTCTTATGGCGGAACCCTACAGAGGTGAGCTTGAATTCCTACGGTACATTTTCGTAAAGAAAATTCTAGCAAGAAATGTTCAGATATAACACGATTTTCATGAGCAAAAACATTAGTTTTTTTTTTTTAATTCGCTAAAATCAACAGAAATGGCAAATAATCACTGCACTTGGTATGATTCAAAGGTAAACCTGCCATTAATCTGATACAAGATATCTAAGAGGGCAAGAGACAAAAACGCATTTTAAAGGGTCAGACACAAAGCTATAATTATGTGCTAATTAATAGACAAACGGCTAAATAGAGTATGACTTCCTGTTTGCACTCAATAGAAAATAAGTGAACAACGAATATACTTGCTCCTGTCTTTTAATAATTTTTCGACCGATTTCTGTGAATGCATACAAAATAACAGCCATTTTTAATACTAAAAAATTTATATGAAATGTTTTTTATAATATAAAGAAAAAATCTGAGGGGAAGGGAAAAATGTGATTAAAAATAGGCCGCCGAAATGGATGTCTCACCTATCGAAAAAAAATTCAATCTAGAAGGAAATTTATTAAACTTCCTTGCTATAATATTCTTCCCTTGACT
The DNA here is from genome assembly GCF_015104395.2 of Macrobrachium nipponense. Classification (NCBI taxonomy): domain Eukaryota; kingdom Metazoa; phylum Arthropoda; class Malacostraca; order Decapoda; family Palaemonidae; genus Macrobrachium; species Macrobrachium nipponense. The sequence goes on along the minus strand of NC_061093.1, from coordinate 67,569,326 downwards.
GAATCACGTAGACCTCACTTCCAGACACTGAAATTAAAAACCTAACTTTGGTAAGTTTTACGGTAAGCGTTTGCATAAAGTTCTGAAGCAAAATGTTAATTGCTTCTGTAAAGAATTTTAATTACACGAAAGACGTTTTTTTTTTTTTTAAGAGTGTAATACCAAGGTTCTTAAACTCCCCTTTTACTCTTCTCGTTTCAGTGCCCAAATATATGTACTGTATTTCCTGTAACGTCAGTGCAAATTTCTGGAAGTTAGTGAATGTCTTATTTCCTTGCTTCTAATGCCGTCAAAGTTGAAACTAGTAAAGGTTTATTCACTGGAGATGTAAATATACAGAATACTGTAACTAGATTAGGAATGACTTGTATATCATATGCCAATGGGGGAGCAAAAAAAAAAAAAAAAAAAGTGGAAAGATTTCAATCGTACCTTCTCTTGATACAGAGTCTCTGTGGTTGACAGTGTTGATTATTGTCATCATAGGTCTCGGTAAAAAAGGCTCATATAATATTTCCCGTTTTACTCTAGCACTCGAGATAATTTGTAGCGTCGGTTACTAAACGATGTTATTCTTTGTCTTGGAAACGTCGACAGCTAGAATGGCAGCCCACAATAATACTAACATAATAATATCTTTATTCTGTTAGTCTACAGTAATAGAAAAAATTATTGTGCATGTATGTTGATGTAGTGACTATCAAATGGGTGGTCTGAGAAAGCGCCTGGTCATAACTGTTGCTTTCAGCTGAAGAGATCTTATATATATATATATATATATATATATATATATATACTATATATATATATATAATATATATATATATATATAATATATATATATTATAAATATAACCCACCCACTGACTTATCTTAGGGCTACGAAGTAGTCTTCTGCTTTAAACAGCTTGACAATGAGTCTTGTGACATAAATTTCGAAGCCAAGAAAAACTGATAAGGATTATATGTGATTGTTTAATATAAATAAAATTTTTGCCTTTACTGTTTTTTTTCTTTGAGTCGTTGGTGAATTTTTTAGGGGTTGAAATTGGTTAGAATTGGTTTGATTACAGCCTGCTTATCAGTTATCACATATAACCGTTTCAGTTGGTTAGTTAATGGAAGTCCTCGAGTTAAGGACTCTAGAATTTTTTTGCGTTAAAGCATAACCTATTCTCAGGTGGTAGTTTAGAAGACTTAACTAACCTTATTTTCTACCATGGCTTATTTTTGAATGCATCAACAACATGGTTGTCAAGGGGAGGTTTCCATGTGAACCGGAATGAAATAAAGAAAGTATAGATTCAAGAACTATATAGAAAATACTTTCCTGTCTATATTTCGTCACATTTTTCGGACAAGAAATGTTCTACCCAATTCAATCCATCAACGACTAATCCAAATGATTTATTCGTTACTCTGATTAAATACTCTGCAAAGTTTACAGCGCGTCCTGAGTCTAACATGAATTTCGAATATATTGGTCGAAAGTGTAAGGCAGCAGCTGAGACCTCGTAGAGGAATTAGAGGATCATCAGTCTTTCGCAGGTCTTACAATTTCCAGCCCCAAGCTCTCCCAGATTAGTCACTTGCAGAATACGCAGTATTTCTCCGAATGCAACGCAAATCGACGTCACGCGGGACCATTTTTGGCTGCCAGATTTTGTTTTTGCCAAGTGACCATATTAGTGGAAAACAACAGGGTATTAGTGCCAACGTCGCATCCTACCTTCATGGATATAACACGATTTTTATTTTGCCTCAAAGTAATATTACCGTCGGTAAAATGAAATATATGTTGGGAAACAAGCTCGTGTAAAATAGGAAATACATGCTTTGCAGCCTAGGTAACTATTAGATTAAAGTAAAATCAATTATAATTTAATTAAAAGTTGTTAATACTTGTCTAACCTTTTGATCTTGTTTTAGTTTTAAGTTTATTAATAAGCTAGCGTCGTTTTTCGTATATTTAAGCTTTTTCTTAGTTGATGAACTCTGTAAGGGAGTCATATGACTTCGCAGTTTTGCTTTGTTTACCACCTTCAATAATGTAACGAAAAATCACAGTAATTTCTAACCGTTGTCAATATTCTCCAGTTCTGGAATTAAATTAATCCCGTGTCATATGAAGGTGGAAAGTGACAAAAAAAATCGAAAGAGTTACATTATTGAAGAAAATATTTATGACTTTAATAACGTCAGAGTTCAACAGAGGTCACATTTAAAATGCAATGACAATTACGAGCCGATTTCATCTCATAAATTACTTTAGCTTCAACAGAAATAACTTTCCTTTTTGAGTTAATGGCGCTTATTTGATAAAAGTGTTTGCGATGATTGGATGTGAAATAAAAAATTTTGCTTATGAAACTAAACTTTGCTTACTGTATAAAAGTTTCATTTGCAACTTTTTTGC
>NC_061093.1:67559410-67561910 GCF_015104395.2 Macrobrachium nipponense | reverse complement strand
AACTTATTTTCAAACTGTAGCATAGAATATTCTTCACGTGATCTACCTAAATTCTAGAAGGTCATTTGTCGTACAATTTTTGCTTCTGTAGCCTTAATTTTTTTTGTATTTATTTTTTTTTTTTTTAGTTTATGCATTTGTGATCTTTTTAGCATTTTGCATATGTAGCCTATTTTAACTTTTAATTTTTTTTTCACTAGCCTTTTTCTTGTTCTACGGTTTTCATCTGTAGGCATTATTAAGTATTTAATCCGTAACCCTTCTTTTTTTTATTTTTTTACTATTTCCGCTGAGGCCTTTCTTAAGTTTTTACTTATGCAAACCATTTTTTCAGTACTTTTACATCTGTAGTCTTTTCAGAGGCAAAAATATTTGGGAGTATATACACTGTAGTTTTTGCCATAATATAGTTACTTCATTCTCTTCCTTAAAAATCTAAATTTGTCTGCCATCATTGTCTTTCACGTCTTTCTTTTCCAAGCAAATAATTTCCAAGTTACATAACCGTTAAGACATACTCATTTGCCCTATATAAATAACGTAAAGAACCTTCGTTTGATATACTGTCCTTGTACTAACACACAAAAAAAACCGTCATAAAACATCAAGGTTTGCCTTTTAAAAATTAATGTCTTTACTTTCTTTTCCCTTTGACACGGGTAAATGGCAGCTCCGGGTAATATGAGAATTTGTTTATTTTACATTCAATGAGTTTCTTTCCCACTGTTATCCCTACATTAAGGGGTCGGTTGCTTGAAGCGCCTTCTCCACTGCCTTCTACTAAAATGCACCATCCTCCACCAAACCTCATCTCTCTATATCTTCCTTCTCTTTATCTCGCCATCTAATTCTCTGCTTCCCTCTCGATCTTCTTCCTCTAACAGGTTCCTTCTAATCCCTCTTCACTCCCTCCTCGTCATCCATCCTCAACACATGCCCATACATCTCAATCGTGACTCTCTTATCACCTATTGTAACCTTGACTAAGAATCCCTTCTCCTTACTTCAAATGTTTTTCCATCTCTCAAGCAGCGATATTCCGACAATCCACCTCAGCGCATTGTCATCTCTGTTCTCTCAAGCTTTACTTACCCTGACGCACGTCGCTTACGGGGGACTCTCTAGCTGCATTCATATTCCTGACAACATCAGGCATGGTTTATTGTTTGGCAAAGGGGTTTTTACGACCGCATGCCCTTTCTGTCATCAACCACAGTTATTGACTGCCGGTAAGATTGTTTACTCCAGTGCAAATTCACCTTGATATCGATGAGATAGAATTCTGTAATTTAATCCATTTCAGATTTATTGTGCATCATTAAAATTGCTCTACATTATTGAAAAACTACCTCAACAGTCTCATTGGCTAACACAATCATCACCGGTGATAGGAGGCTACCATGCACACTAAATTAAGTCTTGCTGTTGGTGAAATCATATATTGATATGATACCGTATTTTCTTAATATTAAGAATAATTTATGAGGTTAACCAGGTGAATACGAGAGTGAGTGAGCCTCGATTTAATATTAAGAGGAAGCTAATAAAATTACACTAAAACATTATTCAGTCGCATTAGGAGTGATTAACTGAACGGTATTCAGTAATTGTTCATTAATAATTAGCAATGTGATGTAATGGGTCGTTATTTTCAGAGCTGGCACGGGCAAAATCAAATACACATTAAATACCACTCTTATTTAGATTTATAAATTATAAGCATTATCACGACGTACATAACTATAATTTCAGTGCCATTTCCTACATGATTTACTAATTTTGCAACATAATGACGAAACTATAAAAATTTGCATAATAAAAACTTTCCTCTATGAGACTAGATATCACCTGATTAAATTCACCAGTTGAAACAAATGTCAAAACTATTACTCTATGAACTAATTCCGAATTTTTAGCATCTTCTATCATTACATGCAACCGCTGAATTTGCAGTTTTATGATTTTGCAAATAATACTTTTTTAAAAAAGTATTTTCATAGTGAGTGCTGAAAAGAATCATGAGTTATAGTTCCAAAGAGGATTTATAGCTAGAAGCTTAATCATATTACCTATTAGTATATATAAGTATAAAAGAGATTTGTAAATATATTGTCTCAAATACTCATCTCTTAATAGTTTTTTTAAGTTCTTCTAAGACTTATAGTTAACATCTTGCAATGTGGCACAAGAATTTATAAATTAGAAATTTCTCTTTTCGTTGACAAATACAAATTATATTAGTTTTAACCATTTTTTATTCGAAATCCTACTTCTGATCCAGTGTTCAGTAAGACCCTCTCATAAAATTAATTTTATAGGTTAATATCAAAATATGTATTAATATATCAATATGAGATACGAATTACGATTTAGGGCCCATCAATTCTTTGCAATAATTAAATGTTCAGAATACAGTGCTATTTACAGGAATTATCAAACTCAAATTTACTATATTAGTTTCAATATGTTGAAAAATTCACTTATCAAAAAGAGACAATCA
>NC_061093.1:67551910-67554410 GCF_015104395.2 Macrobrachium nipponense | reverse complement strand
CAAGACAAGAACTGCTTTGTTTCGTAACCGACGCTACAAATTATCACGAGTTCTAGAGGAATGTGGAAAAAGGGGGAAAATATTATATGAGCCTAATTTACTGAGACCTATGATGACAATTCAATAATGTCAACCACAGAGACTCTGTATCAAGGGAAGCTACGATTAAAATCTTTCCACTATCTTTTGTTTTTGTTATATATTTTTTTTTTTTTTTTTTGCTCCCCCTTGGCATATGATATACAAGTCATACCTAATCTTAGTTACAGCCTCCTGTATGATATATCCAGTTCATTAACCTGACTTGTTCGAAAACTTTAGTGCATACTGAGAAGTAGTTTCAACTTTGACGGCATTGGAAGCAAAGAAATAACATTCACTATCTTCCAGCATATATATTTGGCACCGAAACGAGAAGAGTAAAAAGGGAGTTAAGAAACATTGTATTACATCTTCCAAAAAAAAAAAAACGTCTTTCGTGTAATTAAAATTCTTTATAGAAGCAATTAACATTTTTGCCCAGAACATTTATGCAAACGCTTACCGTAAAACTTACAAAGTTAGGTTTTTAATTTCAGTGTCTGGAAGTGAGGTCTATGTGATTCAGTCAAAGGAAGAATATTATAGCAAGGAAATTTAATAAATTTCCTCTGGATTACTTTTTTTTCGGTGCGGTGAGACATCCACTCCGATGGCCTACTTTTAATCAAATTTTCCCCTCAGATTTTTCTTATAATTATAAAAAACGATTCCATATACATTTTTTAGTATTAAAAATGACCGTCATTTTGTATGCATTCACAGAAATCGGTCGATAAATGATTAAAAGACAGGGCAGGTATATTCGTTGTTCACTTATTTTCTTCTGAGTGCAAAAAGGAAGTCATGCTTTAATAAAACCGTTTATCTATTAATTATGACATAATTATAGTTTTGTGCCAAACCCTTTACAATGAGTATTTTGTCTCTTACTTTTTTAGATATCTTGTATCAGATTAATGGCAGGTTTACCTTTGAATCATACCAAGTGTTGATTTTAGCGAATTAAAATGAAATCAATAAAAACTAATGTTTTACTCATAAAAACCGTGTTATATCTGAATATTTCTTGCTAGAATCGTCTTTACGAAAATTTCAGGAATTAAAGCTTACCTCAATATGGTTTAGCCATAAGAATTTCTCCATCATTTGTGCTACCACTCACCATATACCTTATCGAGTATCTCCTTCGTATATGTCTCAAGGATGCTACTGACACTAAGGTTGATGAATATCCAATCTGCTTTATCGTTACTACTGATCTAAAGCTTACTGAAAAGTTATAATTAATGTAGTAACCGAACTATAATGCAGTCAATGGTTTTAATTTACTAAGAAAAAACGGAGAAAAAATCATTTTAATTCCTCTTGTACAATTAGCATTTTAGTCTGTGCCCGACATATAGCTAAATTTTTTAGGCACACGTTCAAATAAATGAGAAAAAATTTTGTTTATGCAGCATTCCATTATTCCTGAGCTTTATATTTTATATCTACTAAAATTAATGGTCATAAAGGGATCGGAAACATTCTAGCCATGAAAAGCAAAAATTTATTTTGAGTTTATTTTTTATTCTATTTTATTTTATTTTATTTTCGATAAATAGCAATGTCTCCGGCGTTTGATTCATTCATGAACAAAACTAAGAAGAACATTATTGGTGTAGTTTTTATCTTTAAAAATGACCTCGTAAACAGCAAAATGTGTGGACACAAAAGCTGTACGAAAAGATAGGATATTACGTCAGGTAAAACTTACTCCATTCATCTGTGCAACGTTCCGTTTTCAAAAAGTTACTGAATGTTGACGTGCATTCATAATATGCATTATTTACTAATGCAATTAATCCTAGCTTCCAGAAAGAAAACTAACCTCTCATCTCAATCAGATTTCAATTTTCTTGGTTCCTTTTGTCTAGTTTTAATGAAGATTTTTTTATTTTTATGAAAATATAAGTTATTTCCTAATATCCTCCCCTCTGACATTATGTTTTACTTTACTAGAACTTGTAAATGAACTATGGTAAATAAAAAAAGTCTGAGAAAAAGTGAATAACAATATTTGGTGATGAAAGGGGTCAGCAACCCCGATGCTTATTAGCTGTCAAAGAGCATAATGGTATTTGATCTCGAGTCGTCATCCACAGACAGAGAACGAGATTTCCAATTCAAAGGGAATCCTTGACATTTAATCATCTGATTATCAAGTAATTTGAGGCTCTCCCACGCCAGTCAAGGTTTTTCATGCTCTGTCTGTCTAACTGTCTCTCTGTCATTCTAATTACATATGATAGATTCTCCATTGTAAAGTGGGATGAGTATTATTGACTTTTTTTAGCAAGTTACTAATGTCAGAATTAGAGTTAGTATTTGATTACGGAATTTTACTTTCAATTTTCATTTAGATTTTAAATGGAGTTATATGTAGTACATACAAGGATTTATTTTTATCCTTCTATAT
>NC_061093.1:67528770-67533770 GCF_015104395.2 Macrobrachium nipponense | reverse complement strand
ATATATTATATATATATATTTATATATATAATATATATATATATATCTAATATAATATTATCAATATATATAGATATATATATATATCTATAATAATATTCTTAAAAAAAACCACAGGAGATGACATGATTTCTATATAAGTATATACTATATATAGTATATATATATATAATATATATATATATATATATATATATACTATATATATATTATATATATAATATATATATTTTATGCCTTAAAAAAATAAAAAAAACACAGTAGATGCACATGACTTCTTAAATAAGCGTATTACCGCATTGAAAATGATGTCAGAATTCAAGCGCTTTAGTTCTTTACTAAGACATTGTCAAGGAGCTATATCATATATATATATATATAGATATATAATATATATATAGATATATTATATATATTATATCTATATATAGATATAGATATGCTTAAAACAAATATAAAAAACACAGAGATGCAAATGACTTCATATATAGCATATACCGCAGGAAAATGATAGTCAGAAAATCCAAGCGCTTTCGTCTTTACTAGACATTGTCAAGGAGCTAATGAAATCAATTGGAGAGAAAGTATCAGGTACACCAACAAGATCAAGATACCAGATGGTTAATGTCAAAAGGGTAAATTTAAACGAGATAATCCAGATTATTGGATATCACACACGGTCACAACCTAAACAGATTTGACCACTAACCGAAATTACAATGTATCTTTATAGTCAAAACATGTAAAAACTGAATATATTAATTTTGTTGTCTTATATTTATCTACACACTTTTTTCATTCTGAAAGCATCAAGTTTAAATAAACCAAAGACTTAAAATTTAGAACATTTCTATTATTGAGTTGATGAAACAAGATTCAAGGATATTCTTTTAACTGTGTCATTACATGGGATTAAGGCTTTGATTGACCCAATTAATAGGATGATCTAAATCTCTCATATGTACGAATAATGCTTCATATGTGCCCAGTTCTCACAGATACTACTGCTGTTTGGACGTGTGAAAAAGATTTACCAGTCTGTCCGAATAGACTTATCGCACTTTTTGCCTATTATAGTTAAATCCATTGCCACCTGCTAACTTAATTACCTGGCTGCCAAAGCATGATTTCCTATTTTTACGCGAGCTTGTTTCCCATCATTATTCATTTTGCCGACGGTAATATTATTTTAGGCAAAATAAAAATCGTGCTTATATCCATGAAGGTAGGATGCGACGTGGCACTAATACCTGTTGTTTTCGATAATATTGGTTACTTGCACAAAATCTGGCGGCCAAAAACGTCCACGTGACGTCGATTTGCGCTGCATTGGAGAATTACTACGTATTCTGCAAGTGACTAATTGGGGAGACCTTGGGGCGCCAAATGTAAGACCTGCTAAAGACTGATGATCCTCCAATCCTCTCAAGGTCTTAGTGCTGTCTCCACTTTCGGACCAATATATTCGAAATCATGTAGATTCAGGACGCGCTGTAAACTTTGCAGCGTATTTAATCAGAGTAACTAATGAGTCATTTGGATTAGTCGGTGATGGATTGAATTGGGTAGAACATTTCTTGGTCCGAAAAATGTGACGAAAATATAGACAGGAAAGTATTTTCTATATAGTTCTGAAACTATATTTCTTTATTTCATTCCGGGATCATGGAACCTCCCCTGAAACCATAGTTGGTGATGCATTAAAAATAAGCCATGGTAGAAAATAAAGAAGGATAGGTCTTCTAGACTACCCGCCTGAGAATAGGTATGCTTTAACGCAAAAAAATTCTAGAGTCCTCAACTCAAGGACTTTCGATTAATTAACCAATGGAACGGTTATATGTGATAACTGATAAGCAAGCTGTCTAATCAAGCAATTATAACCAATTTCAACTCTAAAAAATTCATCTGTGATTAAAAAAACAGTAATGGGGAAAAAACATTTACTATTAAAGAATCAATATAATCTTTATCAGTTTTTCTTGGCTTCGAAATTTATGTCACAAAGACTCATTGTAAGCTCTTAAACAGAGAACTCTTATTGTAGCCCTATGATAAGTCAGTGGGTGGATATATATATGTATAATAGATATATTATATATATATATATATATAATATATATATATATAAATATATATAATAAATATATAATATATATATATATATTATATAATATAATATATTACTCATATATATATATAATATAATATAATATATATATATATATATATATATATATATATATATAATATATATATATATATATATATATATATATATATATATAGATACATGATATATATATATATATATATATATATTATATTAATATATATATATTTATTATTACATATATATATATATATATATATTATATATCTATTATTATATATATATATATAGATATATATATATATATATATAAAAGATCCTCTACGCCGCTGAAAGAAACAGTTATTACCAGGCCAAATCTCAGACCATCTATTTTGATAGTCACTACGTTACCATACATGAAAAATAATATTCCTATTACTCTAGATTTTAACTAACAGAATAAAGATATTATTATAATTAATATTATTGTTGCTGCCATTCTAGTTGTCGACGTTTCCAAGACAATTATCTCGAGTTCTAGAGGAATGCGGGGAAAATATTGAGCCTAATTTACCGAGACCTATGATGACAATTCAATAATGTTAACCATAGAGACCCTGCACCAAGGGAAACTACGATTGAAATCTTTCCACTATCTTTTTTTATTTTTTTGCTCCCCCTTGGCATATGATATACAAGTCATTCCAAATCTTAGTTACAGCCTCCTGTATATTTACATCTCCAGTGAATAAACCTCACTTGTTCGAAAACCTTAGTGCATACTGAGAAGTAGTTTCAACTTTGACGGCATTGGAAGGAAGAAAATAGCATTCACTATCTTCCAGAAATTTGCACTGACGTTACAGGAAATACAGAAGATGTATTTGGGCACCGAAACGAGAAGAGTAAAAGGTGAGTTAAGAAACGTTGTATTACATCTTCCAAAAAAAACGTCTTTCGTGTAATTAAAATTCTTTACAGAAGCAATTAACATTTTTGCCCAGAACATTTATGCAAACGCTTACCGTAAAATTACCAAGTTAGGTTTAATTCAGTTGTCTGGAAGTGAGGTCATATGATTCAGTCAAAGGAAGAATATTATAGCAAAGAAGTTTAATAAATTTCCTCTGGATTACTTTTTTTTCGGTACGGTGAGACATCCACTCCGATGGCCTACTTTTAATCAAATTTTCCCCTCAGATTTTCTTTATAATTATAAAAAACGATTCCATATACATTTTTTAGTATTAAAAATGACTGCCATTTTGCAAGCATTCACAGAAATCGGTCGAGAAATGATTAAAAGACAATTCGTTGTTTACTTATTTTCTGCTGAGTGCAAAAAGGAATTCATGCTTTAATAAAACCGTTTATCTATTAATTATGACATAATTATAGCTTTGTGTCTAACCCTTTACAATGAGTATTTTGTCTCTTGCCCTCTAGATATCTTGTATCAGATTAATGGCAGGTTTACCTTTGAATCATACCAAGTGCAGTGATTATGCCATTTCTGTTGATTTTAGCGAATTAAAATTAAATAAAAACTAATGTTTTTGCTCATGAAAACCGTGTTATATCTGAACATTTCTTGCTAGAATCTGCTTTACGAAATTTTCAGGAATTCAAGCTTACCTCTGTAGGGTTCAGCAATAAGAATTTCTCCATCGCATGTGCTACCACTCACCATATACCTTATCGAGAATCTCCTTCGTATATGTCTCAAGGATGCTACTGACACCAAGGTTGATGAATATCCAATCTGTTTTAGCTTTACTACTGATCTAAAGCTTACTGAAAAGTTATCATTTATGTTGGAACCGAACTGTAATTCAGTCCATGGTTTAATTTACTAAGAAACAGAGAAACAATCAACTTTAATTATCTTGTACAATTAAGCAATTTTAGTCGGTGCCAACATATAGCTAAATTTTGTCAATCGAACAAAGACACACGTTCAAATGAATGAGATTAAAAGTTTTATGCAGTATTCCATTATTCCTGAGCTTTATATTTTATAATCTGCTGAAATTAAGGTAATAAAGGTCGGGAAAAAATTCTAGCCTGAAAAGCAAAAGATTCAAAATTTTAGGTTATATTTTTATCTATTTTACTTTTCTTTATTTTGGATAAATGGCAATGGGTCTCCGGCGTCGAGTCATCAGAAACAAAACGAAAAGAACATATGGTTAGTTTTATCTTTAAAAAATGACCTCGTAAACAGCAATATGTGTGACCACAAAAGCTGTACCGAAAAGATAGGATTTCTATATCAGGAAATATTTATTCATACATCTATGCAACGTTCCGTTTTCAAGAGTTAATGAAGTTGCCGTGCGTTCATAATATGCAATATTACAATGCAATTCAATCCTAACTTCAAGAAGAAATAACCTCTCATTTCAATCAGATTCCATTTTTTGGTTTCCTTTTGTCTAGTTTTAATGAAGATTTTTTTTTTTTTATGGAAATATAAGTTTTCTTCCTAATATCACTCCCCTCTGACATTATGTTTTAATTTACCAGCAACTGTAAATGAAAAAATATGGTTAATCAAAAAAAAGTCTGAGAAAAAAGGAATAACAATATTTGGTGAAACGGGGTCAGCAACCCGATGCTGATTAGCTGTCAAAGAGCATAATGGATTTGATCTCGAGTCGTCATCCACAGACAGAGAACGAGATTTCCAATTCAAAGGGAAACCCCAAAAAAATCCTGACATTTAATCATCTGATTATCAAGTAATTTGAGGGCTCTCCCACGCCAGTCAAGTTTTTCATGCTCTGTCTGTCAACTGTCTCTCTGTCATTCTAATACATATGATAGATTCCCCATGTTTAAAGCGGGAGAAGTAAAATTAATAAGGATTATTGACTTTCTTTTTATCAAGTACGAAAATGTTTTG
>NC_061093.1:67513770-67518770 GCF_015104395.2 Macrobrachium nipponense | reverse complement strand
GAATGTTGTACAGTTAATAACATCGTATTTCATTCTTTTTTCCTTTATTTCTTATATAAAAAAGACAGATAAACCATAAATTATGAGAGCCATAGAGCAGATATTGACAACCAGATAAAATATAAAGCATTTGTCAGAAATTTTGTCTCGAGACGTAGGGCCTCATCATTTTAGGTTCTTCAATTTTAATTAGAGCAGACAGAAGACCTCGCATTCAAAGTTGGGTTTGCATTAGACTATGACATTGCAGGCATTTTAAACAATTGCCGGAAAAAGGAAGAGGAGGGAAGAAAATGAAGAAATTCATTGATAAAAACATAGCAAAAATCTACTTAAAATTAAAATTAGGCTAGATAAGTGTGCTGAAATATCCTTAAAAGAGACTATACGAGGAAGCCATAGTTGTTGTAACAGAATATTGAAAGTACACAAATAAAATTGTATCAAATTTAACGGAGTTTTCAAATTCTGTCACCAGTCGTAGTTCTTTTAATAAAATCGCCTGCCAGCACGGTGCCATCTGCAAACATCAGCCTTCCACACTCATTGGCCTATTCTACTTTTACTCACAACTTTGCATAAACTACACCTACTCGTCCTCCTGCTGACTTCTCATTCCCTCCATCTCATGGAGTGTGTGAAGGCTATGGCCGACCAAACATTTCAAGTGACTGCTCCTCTTTACACCAAACCAGTCCCAAACCTTTCGCTACGAACTCTTTGAAACGATCCGTCTTCGTTGCCAATAGATTGCTCTCGGCAGTTAGTACCTGTAGAATGCCATGTATTCTGAAAACCTGCATCCTACGAGAGGTTTTCCTTTTACAACCGAAATTTCTGATAACTGATCTTAAGAAGCTCTTCGTTGGCATATTTTGTTCCTGCTGTCATCTGCATTACATCCCCAATAAAGTTGTATAATTCATCATTAGGCTTACTTAATAAAATATAAAATCATGTTTTCTTTTTTATAGTATAGACGTCTACCTATTGTTCCTTTTGGGATGAAAATGTCCCTCTTATGTTATTGCGAATTTATTCCTAATCATACAAACTTTAAACACAAAACACACACCACACACACACACACTTCTCTCTTCTATCGGAGGCAGAAAAAGACATTTCTTTCTACGGGTATCACTCTTTTAAAAGAACTAGGTAGAATGTTATTAGCGAAAGCATCCTTCTCCGCCATAAAGGTGATATTGCCGTCACCCGCCACAACATACACTCTGGAAGTGATGAATTCCTCCTCTTTATGATAAAAGTTTAGAGACCAGTACAAGCGTCCCGAGATGATCGCGGGCTGAAATGAGCGGGAAAGTCAAGGAAGTCTGCAAACTATGGAGATTGTCTATCTTGGAAAAGGCGGCAAAAGGAAGGAAGGAAAACTTCTTTATGTCAGAAATGCTGCTACGGAGGAGGTAAATGGTTCTGGTATCACAAGGTAGAACATCGCGTTAAGCCGTAGGGGAGAGAATAATAAAAAGCACAACGAACGATGAATGAATGCAAGTTTTTCTATAGGTCTTGGAACATAGAACACTCACAGACTACACATACACCACTTCCACACGTAATACACAAACACACAACACACACACATCATCCCATTCCCACACGCACACCCGCCCTACTGTGGTTACAGTAATATGTTAACTCCCACCAGTATCTTAATAATGTCTTCATCCCTATACATTATATCTCCATCTCTATCCTGTCTCGGTTATTTCCTCAAGTTGAAATCTTATTGTATATACATGCGTTATATATATATATATATATATATATATATATATATATATATATATATATATATATATATATATATATATATATATATATATATATAATATAATATATATATATCTAATATAAATATCACAAGGTGGAGAGGTAAAGGCAGTCTCAGGTAGTTACATAAATTTATTGCCGACGTTCAACTTATCACTCGATGCATTTTCAAGGCTGGGAAAGATAAAAAATACAAACAACAAGACTCGTCAATGATAAAAAAACCGTATAATATTTTGAATTTAAAATTAAACACTAAAACATTAAAATGTAAAAAATTATTTTTTTTCGTACACAACACTAGGTGGAGAGACAACTTTACCAGAGTAAAAAATAGAAGGTGTACGAAGGACAGAGTGGGGAGAAAAAAAAATAATAAAGTAAAAAAAAAAAAACAAAAAACAACACCCACACACAAAACTATGTTAAAAAACAAGTGGTTAGCTAGGAAACAGCTGAACTGACGAGGACTGGGCATTAATTCGGGACATTAGTTGATTAAAATTGATCCAGTGTTAAAAGCTCGTCAATTTTAATTGGCTGATCCAATAATTTTAAAATCATCGATGTCCAAAGCGGGAGCGACAGGTAATAGAGTGGTTCCGGATGCTGGATAGACAGGATTTTTATTAGATAATTTGCATCCTGTTCGGAAACTGACTCCTTTGTGGGCGCAGAAACGGACTTGTAGCACGCCTCTCAGTGCATCCAATATAAGTACCCCGATTACATCTGGGACAAGTGTATTGATAAACTATGTTGGAACCAAGACGTGGCTTAACTGTCTTTAAGCTCTGCAAAAGAGATCGGATGTTAGAGGATTTTCGGAATAATGACAGATATTGAGTGGGGATGACGCTAGGATACCTTGGTCTCTTGAGAGAACTATAGATTAGGCTGGAAGGATGTAAGGAAGGGCAGGGGCCCTTGGACTGTGAAAAGGTAGGAGGAGGCTTAAATCTTACTATCAGGACGGTACCACCTTCAAGTACATACCTTAGAGCGGTGAGGTAATTTAATATTTTATCTATTATTATATAATATATATATATATATAGATATAATATATATATCATATATATAGATATATATATATATATATATATATATATATATTTATCTTTATTTTTATATTTCTTATTTGTATTTTTATCTTTTATATATCTTATATTTTTGATTCTATTTATTATTATTCACTTTATTTGGATATTTATATATTTTTATTAATTATTTATTTATTCCCTGTTTATTTTTACTTTTATGTATTTATTATCCATTGATTTTTATTTATGATTTTTATTTTTTATTATTTGTTATTTTTTATATTATTTATATATCTAATTATATTATTTAGATGATTGACTTATTGTATTTTAATTTATTTATATATTTAGTGTATTCATTTCTGTATTCATCATTTTCTATTTATTTATTATTATTATATAGTTGGTAATTTTTTATTACTTTTATTTAATTATTTTCATTAAGTATTCATTTTTTATATTTTTTTATTTTATTATTCTTCAATGGTTTATATATGTAGGTATTTTAATTTGTTATATATTTCTTATCCTAAATTTTTTATCTGTTATTTTCATTTATATATTATATATATAAATATATATAGATATATATAGATATATAGAAGATATGATATAGATAGAGTATATATATATATATATATATAGCTTTAGATCTATATATATATTATATATATTAATATATATAGAGGTATATATTAATATATATATATATATATATATATATATATATATATATAATATATCTATATATATAATAATATATATATATATATATATATATATATATATATATATATATATATATACGTTTATTTACTATTTAACCGTTTTTATTTCATTTTTTTATTTATATATTCATTATTTACCTCTAGTTGTTTTTTTATTTATCATCTATTTATTCATATATTATTTTTTTTATTTTCTTCATTTATCATTATTTATTCATAAATTTTTATTTAATTTATCTTTATTTATGTATTCATTTTATTTATTTTTATTTATTATTTATTTATTCATTTTAATTTATTGCTTATTATTAATTTTTACTAATTTATTTATTTTATATATTTTTCTTCTTATGTATTTATTATTTTAGCCTTTATTTTATTTTATTTTATTTATTTATTGTCATTAATATTCATTTTTGTATATTTATTTTTATTTGTTTTTTTATTTATTTTTATTTTTTATTTAGTATTTATTTTTATTTATTTTATTTTTTATTTATTTATTTATTTTTATCAATTTATTATATATGTTTATATTTTTTATTTATTCATTTTTATTATCTATTTTTAATTATTCATTTCTTATTACTTTATTACTTTTTCATATATTTATTTATCTATTTATTTATTTATTTTATTTATTTGATTATTATTCTTATTCATTCAGAAATGTTATTTATTTTACTTATGATATTTTCATCGATTTATTCACTTTTATTAATTATATATATAATATATATAGTTTTTATTATTAATTGTATTTTTTTTATTTCTTGAAAATTTTTTTATTTTACTTTCATATACTTTTCTTTATTTGTGTATTTGTTTTTTTTATTTATTTTCATTAATAGTATTTATTCGTTTTTATTTATTTATCTATAATGTATTTATATATTTTCATTGATTTTAATTTATTTTATTTTTAATCACATGGTATTTATTGTACTTATATATTTTTTATTCATCATTCATTTATTTTTATTATGTTTATGTATATATTTATTTTTATTAATCTATTATTTATATTTATTATTTTTATTATTTGTCTATTTTGACTTATTAATTTATTTCTTTATTTATTTTAGTTAGTTCTTTATTTATTCATTTTTTAATTAATTCATTTTTTTTAAATTATTTATTTTTCTTTGTTTATTTTTATTTATTATTTTTATTTATTCTAATTAATATATCATTTTTATATCATTTGTTTTATTTATTTATCTTATTCATTTTTTTATGTATTTTTTATTTATATCATTATTATTATCTGTTTATTATTCTTTATTTAACATATTTATATTTTTGTTATTTATAATTATATTTATTTATTATTCTATGTATTTATTTAATTTTACTTATTTTCTGTAAATATTTTTTTAGCATTTATTTATCGTTATATAATATATATAGATATAGATATATATCTATATATATA
>NC_061093.1:67498977-67501477 GCF_015104395.2 Macrobrachium nipponense | reverse complement strand
TATTCCAATTACGTATTGATCGAGAGGGTGACCATCTTTGTAATTTTCCAATAGCCTCATAGAATTCCAATTCCACTAGTGTATTTTTTTCCACACATGTCCGTCACAGACCCTGAAGGACTTAACGTAAGACGAACAGCAGCTAACGGGTCACGATAAGGCCTAAAAGACACTGAGGTAGGAAGTAGCTGTTTCATGTGTTTACAGCGATTTACAACGTAAGTGAAGTACAAGCTATAATGAGTATATTAAAGATTTATTCGCCTACATTGGTTCCAGAATTGAGAGAGTATTTATTTCCACGAGATATGGAAAGCGGGGCGAACTTTTCATAAAACAAGACTTTCATGATATAGTCCTGAACGACATTCGATAAGAATACTGGAATATTTGTTAACTATAAGGAATAAAATGGGTCTTGCGTGTATAAAGACATTTGGAACCAACTGACTGGGTCACTCGAATTTACTGGTAATGTTCGGTAATTTTATGGTCCAGACACAAAGAAATGTTTTCAATACTGCTCTTTTCAGTGAACGATGGATTACATCAGAGAGAGAGAGAGAGAAAAGCCCCTAAATGACTTATTGGTGACAGGAAATGATTTTCTCGTGATTCATTATGTAAATAAAACTAGGACGTATTACTGTATTTTATGTAAATATCTGTAAAATGTATTTCATCAGGTATATTCACGTTTTTTCTGAAACATTGGTACAATAATAATAATAAAATAATAATAATAATAATAATCTAAAGAAGGAAACTGAAGGAATGATAACAGCGGCACAAGATCAGGCCCTAAGAACCAGATATGTTCAAAGAACGATAGACGGAAATAACATCTCTCCCATATGTAGGAAGTGCAATACGAAAAATGAAACCATAAACCACATAGCAAGCGAATGCCCGGCACTTGCACAGAACCAGTACAAAAAGAGGCATGATTCAGTAGCAAAAGCCCTCCGCTGGAGCCTGTGCAAGAAACATCAGCTACCTTGCAGTAATAAGTGGTACGAGCACCAACCTGAGGGAGTGATAGAAAACGATCACGCAAAGATCCTCTGTGACTATGGTATCAGGACGGATAGGGTGATACGTGCAAACAGACCAGACGTGACGTTGATTGACAAAGTCAAGAAGAAAGTATCACTCATTGATGTCGCAATACCATGGGACACCAGAGTTGAAGAGAAAGAGAGGGAAAAAATGGATAAGTATCAAGATCTGAAAATAGAAATAAGAAGGATATGGGATATGCCAGTGGAAATCGTACCCATAATCATAGGAGCACTAGGCACGATCCCAAGATCCCTGAAAAGGAATCTAGAAAAACTAGAGGCTGAAGTAGCTCCGGGCCTCATGCAGAAGAGTGTGATCCTAGAAACGGCACACATAGTAAGAAAAGTGATGGACTCCTAAGGAGGCAGGATGCAACCCGGAACCCCACACTATAAATACCACCCAGTCGAATTGGAGGACTGTGATAGAGCAAAAAAAAAAAAAAAAAATATATATATATAATAATAAAAATTATTTTCATACCAATAGAACGCAGTTGGCAACATTAAAATTTTAAAAGTAGGACGTATTACTGTATTTTATGTAAATATCTTTATAAAGTATTTCATTATGAAATATTCACGATTCACGTTTTTTTTCTAAAACATTTTTTCAATAATAATAATAATAATAATAATAATATAATAATAATTAATAATAATAAGAAGAAGAAGAAATACACAATCTCGTATATTATATAGTAATATAATTAATGATTTTTTATGACAAATAATAATAATAATAATAATAATAATAATGATAATGATGATAATAATAATAACAATGAATAATAATAATAATAATAATAATAATAATAATAAAAATAATAGTAAGTTTTTATTAGAAATAATGGTAGAATTCACATAATTGATTTTATACAAATTCTTTCAATTCTGCTTATGATTTGTCTTTGTGGCAAACTGTTTAGTAGTACCAGTGGGCCAGAAAGAACTCATAAGGAGAATTGAAAGAATTTTGTATAAAATCAATTCTGTAAATTCTCCCATTATTTTCAAGAAGGTCTGTTTCTAAAATATACAATAATAATAAATAATAATAATAATAATAATAATAATAATAATAATAATAATAATAATATTGAAAGATATTGCTGCATCAGCTGCATTCAACTTGTAAATAGTCTTCTCTATTTTTCTAATAATAGCTTTCTCTCTGCTATTACAACTGGCGAGAGTATTGCGCCGATATTACTCATCAGGAGCAGTCAATTCCAGGGATAATTGTCACAAATTTATTTATTTGTTACAGTAAATGAACAAATAGGTCAAAATATAAGTTAATATATTGGCCAACGTTTCTCTCGGTATCATCCGAGTATGATCACCGGCAGTGGATCGGAGCAGACTGTTGTTGCTGTCAGGATCTACTCAATATATAGCGGCAGGTCAGCAGGGGTTCAACCGCTAGCTGCGTTTTC
>NC_061093.1:67471477-67488977 GCF_015104395.2 Macrobrachium nipponense | reverse complement strand
GTTAAACTAAGAGATACTTACATACGAAACCAAAGTAATTACCGTATTTTTACGCCTATGCTACTTTGAGTGAGCAAAGAGTGAAAAAGGATTAGAAGTGCGTGTAAACTTAGAGTAGCTATCACTGGTTTTTTAAATACCCTTTGCAAAAAATAATATTTTTTCTTAATCTGATGTACCCAGAAATCTCTTTCTAAATAAGAGAGATTGGGCGTTGAAAGATTGCGTAAGGCACGGGGAGATGTACGGATGGTACCTAGCAACTCGATCTTACAAAAAAATGAGTTACGTTACTTATCACTGATTAATCTTGGGTGAGGGCTCACAACACTATCGATTTCACACAATACAGGAACTGCTCGGGAAGTATGAAAAGAAAATAAGTAGGAGACTGGAAGTGGGACTGACTGCTTAATAACCTTGAAATGTGCACATTACTTTCTGTAGGAATTGCAGTGTTTTCTTCATGGCGCCATTAAAGAGGAATATATAATAGCACAGCATAAGTTATTTTGGCTAGCAACAGCCGCCATCTCAAAGGGAAGTAGCTTGAATTGTTGTTGTTGGAGATTCAGCTGGCCTTATGTCAGCACGGGATCTCGCTCGTAGAGCAGCCCGTAGGAAGCTTAGAGGCGAATTCCAAGTCGCCTATATATATATAGATATATATATATATATATATATAGATATATATATATATATATATGATGTATATATATATCCGTATATGTATAGCTTAAAAAATCAGCATATAGTATATATATATATATATATATATATATATATATATATATATATATATATATATTATATATATATATTATATATACATAAAGGATAGATATATAGATATATATATATATATATATATATATATCTATAGATCCTATATATTTATATATATATTATATATATATATATATATTATATAATATATATATATATATATATATATATATATATATATATATATATATATATATATATATATATATATAGAAAGAGAGAGAGAGAGAGAGAGACAGAGAGAGAGAGAGAGAGAGGCGCTGATTGTCGGAGTGATCATATATAGTTTTATTGCTAATGTCTTTTCAGACATTGAAGGCAAATGGATGCATGAAATATATAAGCGTATCTATACTGAATTTATTCAGCGTATGAAATACGACATCAAAGACAAATAGAAAGATTGGCATCACTATAATCGTTTACGCTTTATAAGCCATCTTTAACTTACTTCAAATATTCCCTAAAATGTTGCAACCGAGTCTAACACAACGATTTATTTGCATTTTACTAAGCGTCCGAGGTATTCAAAACGCCGACCCATTTACTCTCAAACATAAATGCAAATATTAACAGGCGAAAAATGGAAATTCTGAACAGGCGGCAATTAACAAAAATTGGTTGGTGATGGACAGAGAAAATGAAGAGAAGGTCATGTGTGTCCTCTTCGTCTGTTATTCCTTTCCTTTCTTCCATTGAGAGAGAGAGAGAGAGAGAGAGAGAGAGAGAGAGAGAGAGACAGCATCGTTCTTTCTACGACCCACTGGTTACGGAAGAGGAAAGCTCAGGAACCCTGATCAAGTTGAAATGACTGAGGAAGGTGCAATGCAACGGGCGCTTCCCCAAAGCAATTCCCTCAAGACATTCAATTAACCCTTCACCCGGTCATCAGTTCTCCTTCCCCTGAAATGAGCTATGGCAGAATTTGTCAAGATTACGTATATATTGCATGAACCCATTCATTGTTTCTTGTCGTTCCGATGACATTGTATTCCTTCATTAAAGTATGTGGATATTTTATGAACTGGGTTAATAATTATAATTCCAAACAATAATAAAGAGTGAACGTTGTTTGCGCTTGTATGGTGGAGCAGTGTTATTATTCAGAGCCTTAAATAAATTCTGAGCTAGAATATTTCTTTGCCTAAATTATTAGTCAATAAACAACTTTTCATTAAGCGTTGAAACGGATTACGGCATAACTGATACACAAGCAAAAATAGCCGGGTTACGTCAAGAACCTTGTAGAGGATGTATTATGCTGTGAAAGAAGCTTAATGACCGTGTTTTTACGTCTATGCGAACTGTCATAAATATTAAGAGTTGACAAAATAAACTCGACCGAAGACATAACACCATCCAAGAGCTTGATATGAAAGTAAGGCCCTCTCGAAAATTTTGACTCCGAGCGACCACATTCCTCCCAACTCCGACCGCTCGATGGAATTCTTTCTCCTTTTGCATCATAATTCTGCCCCAGAATCTGAGTTTCCTGGCTCTCAGAACCATCGTTGCCAATTTAGTGGAGCTTCACACATACGGCGATGCATTTACAAACTGTTTCCACGAATTCTAGTTGTCATAGCAATGCAATAATGATAAAATTGCTATAATATGAATATATACTACAAATAGATACGCTAATTTAACTTATTTCCCCAGTTTTGTGTAAGTCTTATTCCCAGTTTGGAGGGTAAACACATACCAATTGGAAACACTGCAGTAGTGCCTTGACTGTGGAATCCCTTATTTGTCGGGCTAATTTTCTCTCCATTTTGCCTGTAAATCCTCCAGCCATTTATTGTTCTACGAAATGGTTTTAATCTAGCTGGCCTTTTTTGTTAAAATTCATACAGTTACATACTTGTACTCTTATGAACTTTAATACATACATGCATATGAAGTAACGCTTTGATGAAGGGTATACATATTCAACTGCATGCAAATGATGGGTTCGCTATGCTTTGTCCTTCACATTTTACCGACAGATTATTCATTCGACCGATGTAAATGATAATAAACAAATGAATATGCATATTAACTATTACCAACGCTACCATATGAATGGTGAGTAATGTCGTTATATTGAGACTTTTCGCTGCCCCGAAATATGAAACTGTTTGGTTTCATATTTAATCAATTTTAATAAAACTTAGAATTCATCAAATTGCAATGAAATTTACTTAATTTGAATATAATATATATGGACCTGAGTGTATGTGCAGCTTTCTGACACTCTCTCTAAACACTAACGTAAAAACTGCAATGAAATTTAATTTATTTAAGAAGATATATATATATATATATATTATATATATATATATATATATATATTATATATATATATATATTATATATATATATAATATATATACATACATATATATATATATATATATATATATATATATATATATATATATATATATATAGACCTGAGCGTATGCGCAGCTTTCTGCCACGCTATCTTAACAATAATGTAAGTTTAATAATAAAATTTAAAAATAATGTAAAAAGTGCAATGCGCCGAACGAGACTTAAATTTTGAAAAGGTGGTTCGGCAGAAATTCATTGTAGACGATTACCGGTAACATCTACGTTGATCGTTATATTATCAGAAATTTTAATGTTAATATTATTATAAACTATATGAAACGTTGAAACCGTTACCAGAAACAAACTGTTGCCTTCATATCCCATGAAGGCTGAAGGAAGGTTTTTGGATAGAGTGACGCATTACCTGGAAAAAACTATAAATATGCATAAAACACTGCACATAAAAAAGCATTATTAATAAAACTATCTGTATAACATAGAGACTATATATCCAAAACATTTCCTATTCTCATTTTATATCGCTTATATAGTTATCGTTAATATATGATTATCGTTAATCGTTTTTATATTCTTGGCAATTTATGTAAAAGGATGAAGCCTATAGAAAACAAGGTAAACAAAGGCAATAAAGAAAATATCCGAAATAATTTTACATTGTGGAATTATAAAAGAGCATTGAAAATAAGTGAGACGGAGAAAACACACAATTACGAAGAAGTTCTCATCCGTAAGTGAAAAACAGTCACAGAAACAAAAAGCGATTTCGCAAAGCTGATCTCGGTAGAGTGGCCTCTATATCAAGCCCTTTGACTTTGTTGGTTGTCCAGAGTCCGGAAGTCCATACCAGGCTTTATTTCTTTTATTTTCACACATTACTATCATAGGGACAAGAAGGACTATGCGATAACACAGTAGTGCCGGTTTCACCTAGACCGCCAAAAATGGAACCTATGGTGTTTACACGAGAAACGGCAGGGTTACTCTCTCTCTCTCTCTCTCTCTCTCTCTCTCTCTCTCTCTCTCTCTCTCTCTCTCTCTCTCTCTTCCTTTATCGTTGGAAACAAAGCACGTGTCAATGTTGGAATATGCCTCATTTTAAAAAATATCATGACCATATATTTGTTGATTTTTGACGTTAATGATATTATTGCATATGTACTGAATTGTACAATGAACTTTGAAATATATCTTTTTTAAATAAAAGAAAGATAAAAAAAAAAAATCTTAAATAGATTGTTTATAACCTCCTCAAAAAGTTGTAACAAACAAGCGATGATGCCCAACTACAATTAAGTAATATATATATATATATATATATATATATTATATATATATATATATATATATATATATATATATATAATATATATATATATATATATATATATATATATATATATATATATATATATATATATATATATATATATATATATATATATATACATATATATATATATATATATATATATATATATATATATATATATATATATATATATATATATATATATATATATATATCTCCTTACATCCGCTGTAGAAGGGTGAGTGAAAACTGGGGACTTGGAACAAGTACTTTCGATGTTCATTCTACTTGAAAATTTAGAATAAGGTACGAAAGTACTTGTTTCAAGTCCTTTGTTTTTCACTCATCTTTCTACCGTGGATCTGAGGATATATACATACATACATATATATATATATATATATATATATCTATATATATATATATATATATATATATATATATATATATATATATATATATATGAAAATTGCTGTTGAAAGCTCTACTTTTGGGAATCATCATCTGACGTTACTCAGAATTGTAACACAGTAACCCCCCTCAATTCTATGAAAACGGTATCGTATGAATTTGGGAGTGATTATTTTTACAAACTACATTCAAATTAAAGACAGTAGCAGCATACGGACGGACAAACTATATAGCGCTTGATTCATAGAGAGGCTGAACGCAAAAATCACTTCAAAGCAAAACTCGGTCTAGCGTCTCAAGAACCGAATTGTTCAAATATGAGGAAGAATCGATGGTCGTTTTTCTTGAAGAATAATTTCCGATATTAACTCTTATATATTCATTTTGAGAATGGCGGTCGACGCCATCCAGCCGTGTCTTGGATACGGAGGTTTCAATTCAGGTCAGTCATTTGAATGTTAACTTACGCAAAGCAGCGCAATACAGCCATGTTCATGCGCATTATATTTAGATTTTATTTTTTATCATTATTATTAATAATGAACAGTCCTTTAGCAACAACACACACACACACACACACACATATATATATATATATATATATATATATATATATATATATATATATATATATATATATATATATATATATATATATATATATATATATATATATATATATATATATATATATATAATCTATATATTCTTAACGACTCGCTGATAACAGTCTCAACGCCTCGGGCACAAGGCCCCTCCCCCTAAAAAGAGAGGGGGTATGGAAAAGGGGGGAGGAGGGGAGGGAGGGGATGTGGCTTCGAGAAAAAGAGAAGAAAACGTTCATTACCAAAGTCTCATCTTAACAGTTGAATAGTGAATGATTCCAGATGTAGAAAATGTATCTCGTAGCTTAGGAAGCCAAAGCTGCTCACTGGAGTCAATGGCGACAAGTTTATCATCCTGTGAGATGCCACAACGTGCCCCAAAAAGGGTAGGATTAGCAATTCTATAAACCGTGCGTGTACGCATGTGTGTGTGAGTCTCATTTTCGTCTGCGTGTAAGGTTCGTACACTTCTGCCTTTAACAAGGTGGCTTGCATTCAAACAGCACTGGACTTGATGATCTCTCCGCTCATCTCCACAGCCTTAGTGATGGCCTCTGATTAATCTTGCATCGCTGAATATCTGTGATATTCCTTCTTCATCGCTCTCCTATCACTGACGCAAATGAACCTTTGACAGGGTTCGCTCCGAAACAGAATATTTTGAGGAATCGTTACTACTCTGTAATTAAACATTATAATAGAGGATCACAATATACACGGTTCCAAAATAACTTTTACATATGTATCGCCGTTGACGTAAAATATACATCATTAATTTTCATAAAGCTTATCAAAACTCCCCCTTCATTGGATCACGTCTTTTAACTAAATTGTTATTTTACACAGACATTTTAAATACAACCAACGATGAAATATGCAAATTATATATTATAAACTGTAGTTCGGTAGGAGTCAGGGTTCAAATAATTCGAATCTTGGCCTGCAAAGAAATACTTATTAGTTATGATTCCCTTAAGGCCGCCACTAACGATCAGTTAGACCTGCGCAGTCGGCCTGTTCAGTTTTGCCTGCACAGGCCGACTGTAAAGGTATAACTGAACGTTAGTTGTAAGTTATTCACAATGTGCAGTTAATACGATATTAAACATACTTATAACTTACTATCTCTATGTATGTGACAAAAATGTCAACAATTTACATTTACACACAGGTGATACACATATTATGTAAATAAATATATGTATAGTGTATATATATATATATATATATATATATATATATATATATATATATATATATATATATATATATATATATATATATATATATAGATAGATAGATAGATAGATAGATAGATAGATAGATAGATAGATAGATAGATATATTATATAGATATAATATATATATATGTATATATATATACATATATATAAATATATATATATATAAGCCCTACTTGTCGCAAACCCCTTCCAATGCCATAATGACCAAAGTGTCGAAGCTTCGGGCGACGTATTTCAAGCTGCCTGACAAATTCCTCCCCGTTCTGAATCATTTTCAATATATACCTCCATATCAGTGGACCTCAATTCGTTCGTCTTGATTGAACAGTACTTTCATAATTCTATTTCAAAGGAAACCGTTATATTTGTTTAGTTTATGTCATATTTGTAACATTTTTTTTTATCTCATTTTTACTTCTTCCATTCACGGATGTATAGCTATGATGGGGAAATGAATGATTTCCTCGTAAAAATCTGAACTGGTGAAGTTTAAAAATACGCCATTCCATTCCTCGTTTTTCTTGATAAGGGACTAATATTATATAATTCAATAGGTTATTCTTCCAATTTACGGAGAAGATGGCTCCCGGTCCCTATTTTCCATTACAAATTTTCAATTCAGCTGGATTACTCGTATAGAAGGGAGCCTCTCCTTTCGTAGACAGACTCGGATCTTGCTAAAAGCTCTTTTATGCTCTGCCTTATTTTGAATGTACCTTATATATCCACTAAGATGTGTCGTTGGCCTATTAAGTAAATGCTAATCCCGTTCACATTTACGTTATATCATTATTTTTAAGACTAAGGCATGTCGTTGGTCTATCAAATAAAAGTTAATCCCGTTGATATCTACGTTCTATCATTATTTTTAAGACTAAGTAGTTAATGCTAATCCCATTTACATTTACGTTCTATTATTACTTTTAAGACATCTGTCAAGCTCATGTAATGTTGGGTGTTACATATAAATTAATTCATAGTTATTTCAGAAGTAAAATAAATGGCCAGGCTGTTTCGTAACCGTCCAAAGCACCATGCTTTGTCTGAATCATATCTACACCAAGCTATCGTATGTCTCAAAATGTTTAGTCTAAAACTACGCTGAAAATCGAAATATCATATAACTGTTATTTATTTCTTATGAAGAATGATCATATGTATTTATATTCTGACGTTCTTCTTGTTTTTAAGAATATATGAAAACTATGTTCCAAGTGATAGGATCTAAAATCTAAGCGTTCATAATTTTTTATATTATGGTTTCGATGCGTAAATGAATTCTCCCAGCTGATAGTATTGAAAATAGGTCAAAACTCGGAATTCAACCCGACTTTCAACCTTCCCAAAACATGGGCATTACGACCGAAATACTACATTTATTTTTTATTGTTGCGCTCGACTGAAATTTGTTTCTCCTACAAACTGAATGCGGAATCAGGATCAAACCTTTAATAGCAAAAACATTCCCATTCATTTCACATAAAATGTTAGAGAGAGTATGAATGATTGCCTGTGATTTTTTAAATACAGGTCTTATACAACGGCTTATTTAGCTTTCATCTGCAGCTGTAATTAGGGACAGTTATCTTCCCTCCCCTGAGGATTTTATTTCAGTATAATGATCTCCATTTACCTAAAGGAAACTTAATCATCTATAGCACTTGAAAAGATATTTAAAAGATAACCACAATGAGGATGTGAGTTATGGTAAGTATTTTATTTTATCATTAATAATAAAGAGAAATAATAACATCGTTATAGTAATGTCAGCAATAATAATGATAATAACAATAATGATAATAATTAAATCATGGTGTTAGTAGTTCGTCTGATTATATACCATTTTCAAACCTAGTTTGATAACTTGTAAGTGTTATGTTAGTATTTTTAGTAATGTCAATAAAATGAAAGTCTGTGATAAAGCAATTCCAAAAACTTACACGATATTATTTTGGATGATTGAATTCACCTGCTCATTCAGTTTTAGACAGGGGGGTTTTTTCCTAAGATAGAAATAGTTAAAATCTTTAGAGCGCAGATAAATACCTTTAACGACAGCACATTAGGCAAGCCATTCTGTGTTTCTTGTGGATTGAGATTTGATGAGTATTTTAACTTATCTTGGAAGTGAGAGGAGGGTTACAGTTCATTCATCGTCTTATTATGTAAGACGATTTCAAGCTACCCTGGAACTTATTCAAGGTATAAATCTTTGGAACAAGAAGGAAGAATGATACAAGTTATGGAATAACACCGTGTCTCCCAGTGATAACATAAAGGATATTGCACGAAAAACTGAGATGCAGTGTATGTGAAATATCTATAAGCAAACATAAAAGATTAGTGTATTTTGTTTAAATGGAGTGATTCCATTCAAACGAAATTCAGACAAACTAACAAAGGACACGTTCAAGGGACTCGAATGCTAGGAATAAAATCATTATCTTTTTTCGAATTGGGAAAACAGAATAACAATAATGCCTTCTGGTTTTTCAATGCAGGACAAACGCTGAAGTATTACCAGTAGTGATGAGGAGAAAAGTGCTTACCAGGATGGGTTAGGGTGACAGGAACGAATAAAGGTTAAACTTCATAGCTTTTAAATGTCATGACTTTCAGTGGACATCAAACCATGCTGTTATCATCATTATCAGATGAATATTATCGTCAGTGGTGGTCAGTGATTATTAATATTTCTACAACCACCATCTACAACACCACTTACTAATGTCACATAAACACACACATAAAGACCATACATACATACCTATGACATTCTTGTGATTACGTACACACACACACACACACCCTATATATATATATATATATATATATATATATATATATATATATATATATATATATATATATCAATATATATATATATATATATATATATATATATATATATATATATACCTACGAATGTATATGCAATAACACTTCAAACTTGAAGAAATGGCAGAGACAGAATGTGGGTAAATTTGGTGTCATCAAGGATAGAGAAGGAGATATTATGCATAGGGTTGAAGACATTATTTAGAATACTGTAACCAGATGGGGAGGGGAGGCTGTTGTGGTGGGGGTGATACAAGTGGAGAGGGGTTGATATATGTGTGTGTGTGTTTGTGTATGTAAGTGTGGAAGTGTGTATGTGCAGTCTGTGAGTGTTTCATGCTCCAAGACCTATAGAATAACTTTGCATTCATTCATCGTTCGTTGTCTTTTATTCTTATCTTCCTTACGGTCTTAACACAGAAAGTTCTACTGTGATACTTGAATAGTGTTTACCTCCTTCACATAGCAGCATTTTCTGACATAAAGAAGTTTTCCTTCCTTCTCTTTTGCCGCCTTTTACAAGAGAGACAATCCTCCAGAAGTTTGCAGACTTCCTTAACTTTCCCGCTCATTTCCGCCCAGCGAATCCATCTCGGCACGCTTGTACTGGTCTCTAAACTTTTATCATAAAAGGAGGAATTCATCACTTTCTCAGGTGTGTGTTTGGCGGATGACGACAACTATCACCTTTATGGCGGGGAAGGATGCTTTCGCTAATAACATTCTCCCCAGTCCTTTTAAAAAATGTGATATCCTGTAGAAAGAAATGTCTTTTTTTCTGCCTCCGATAGAGTGTGTGTGTGTGTGTGTGTGTGTATGTGTTTGTATGTGTTTAAAGTTTGTATGATGATGAATAATCCGAAATAACGGATAAGAGGGAATATTTTCATCGCATAAGGGAGAAAGCAATAGGTAAGACTCCTATAACTATAAAAAAAACATGATTTATTGAGTATAGCAACAATGTTGTATGATAACATTTTAATTGAGGTGTTATGCAGATGACAGCAGGAACAAAATATGCCAGCGAAGAGCTTCTTAAGAATCAGTTATGAGAAAATTTCGAGAGTAAAAGGAAAACCTTTACGTAGCATGCAAGAGTTTCATGGATATATGGCACAGCAGGTAAACTGCCGAGCGCAATAAAAATCTATTGCAATGAAGACGGATCGTACAAGAGCTTGTGGTGAAGGATTTGGGACTGGTTTTGTGTAAAGAAGGAGCAGTCACGTGAATATGTTTGGTCGCCATAGCTCTTCACATCACTCCTTGGATGGGGGAAGGGAATGAGAAGTCACAGGAGGGGACAGTAGGTGTAGATGCAAAGTTGTGAGATAAGGAGATAGATACCCAATTGAGTGTGGAATGGCTGATGTTTGCAGGTGGCACCGTACTGGTAGGGGATATTTATTAAAAAAACTACAGACTAGCGACAGAATTTGAAACTCCTTTAAATTTGAATACAATATTTATTTGCAGTTTCAATATTCTGTTACACAACTATGCTTCCTCGCATCGTCTCTTTTAAGGATACTTCAACAACACGTATCTAGCCTAATTTCATTTTGAGTAGTTTTTAGCTTGTTTTTATCACTGAATTTCTTCATTTTTCTTCCCCCCCCTTTCCTTCTTCTGGTAACTGTTTAATCCTCAATGTCATAGTTTCATGCAAACTTAACCTTGAATCGAGATCGTGTGTCTGCTCTACTTGAAATTGAAGAATCTAAAATGATGAGCCTACGTCTCGAGACAAAATTTCTGACAAATGCTGTGCCTGCCTCCAGTCCACTTCTTTGATGGAGATGGCATACAATTTCTTTATTCATTTTCCAAACCGGATGCCGGAATGACACAATAAATGTGTTAAAGTAGTCTCGTACTTATGATTGCTAATATCCCGGAAATTTTATTTTTCTTTTATATTCTGTAATGGCACCCTACAGATCCCAAATGTTGAAAAAGTTATCAGACGGAAAGGCTTTATATTTTATCTGGTTGTCCATGTCTGCTCTATGGCTCTCATATATTTTACGGTTTATCTGTCTTTTTCATATAAGACAAAATGAAAAGGCAAAAAGAATGAAATAGACGATGCTATTAATCGTGGTCACAGCGTTCTTTTGTTTTTTCGCGTTAATGATCCCGTTTGGTTGAGAGAGCTTATATCATTGCTAGTTTATCTTTATCGTCCAGAATAGACGTCACACGACCGAATGAAAAGAAAAAGGACAAAAGGAAGTACAATAACTCTTTCATAGAATTTCTCTCTGTCGCATGACGACCTCTGTGTCCCTCCTATCCACGCACCATTTCAACGGCTCTGTTGTTCAACGGAGCAGAAAGAAAGGAAGGGTCCCTCCCCTCTATATTTATGTATTACTGTTGATACTTCTGATTGTGTATTTCCAGTACAAGTACTTGTTGTACTTGTCGTTCACTTTTGTCTTTAATGAGCTCACGTTTTATTTTCTAACCAATCCAATGAAATGGTCATAGCACTACTGCCATAGATGTTATGACAGAATCGTATGTTATATCTATCATATTGTACTTGAATTATTGGCTGTTTGATATTTTGTTGTGAATTATCACAAGAGATTTCAATCTAAATTTATGCTTCCTTTTAATAAATTTCAGCTTCATTTCATATGAGAGTGAGATTACTTTTTAAGTTTTTTCTTCTTCTCCGCAGGTCCATCTTTCAGCCACTGCTGCCTAGCTTCTACCTATCAGAATAACATATGTTCATTAATAACAAGGCTTCCACTTTAGCCATTCGTAGATGAGTTATTTGTCAGTTATTGTTCTAAAACGATGTGATACAGTCATATCGTTCTTTTTTTTAAGATGATATACCCAGACTAGAAAGTCCATTTATAGTTCAGCAACGTTTTAGGTAGTGGCAGTATATTCAAAGAAATTTCTTTCATGTGAAAAAGCAAACTTGTGAAGACTAATGAAAGATTATTTTCGATTTATTTTTTCTTATTTTCGCTCATCTAAAGCAC
The DNA here is from genome assembly GCF_015104395.2 of Macrobrachium nipponense. NCBI lineage: Eukaryota > Metazoa > Arthropoda > Malacostraca > Decapoda > Palaemonidae > Macrobrachium > Macrobrachium nipponense. Next base: position 67,476,439 of record NC_061093.1, on the reverse strand, counting down.
CTTTACTTTTGTCATTTCTTTTCTTTACCCCAAATTAGAGTTATAAACAAAAGCTTTGTTTTTAAATTCACAGAATCTCCCGTGAGTTAAAAAGCCGTGGTCTAAGGAATTTGGTTTCCTAAAATTCTGCAACGTCACTGTTAACCTAAGTAGAGAAGTATATAGCAACCTAGTGGTTACGGGATTGCCGTGGTTCGTAACTGGAGTAAGAAAGCAGGTCATTGGGATGGCAAATTAGCAACCTCATCTGAAAAAGACTTACAAAGGAATGACCATCATCCAAAGTCATCCTTGCCCCTTAAAATGAAATGAAAACCAGTAAAGAAATAAAGTGAAGCCTATACCACAGAGCATTGAAACAACATAGAGAGGCAAAGACCTACAAAACCAATTTCAATTTCGTTAGTATAAAAAAAAAAAAGTGCTCCCATGACATCTCTCTCCCTGATCTATATCCACTTGAAAAGTTTCAATCAGGGTCACTTGTTTCAAAAAGCCTTCCGTCTATTACCTGTCAATTTCTTATTATGGCTAATAACGGTTATAACATTGTGTTGTGTGTGGTCTCTCTCACTGGACTCTTATTTGAAGCGGAAGCGACACATAGGTCGATGCATGACGAACTTTTCCTTTTTCTTCCTCCGATATAATTCCGTCACCTACTATTTATTTGTGTATCGGACGCACACGGCCCCCCTCGGCTCTCTCTCTCTCTCTTTCTCTCTCTCTCTCTTTCTCTCTATCTCTTTTCACACACATAATATATATTTATATATATATATATATATATATATATATATATATATATATATATAGATATATAGATATATATATATATATATATATATATGTGATATATATATGCTTAAAAAATCACAGTAGATGCACGTGACTTCATAAATAAGCGAATACCACGCGAAAATGATAGTTAGAAATCCAGCGCTTTCGTCTTTATTCAGACATCGTCAAGGAGCTACTAAAGTACAATTGGAGAGAAAGGCCTCAGGTACAAACAAGATCAGGAATACCAGATGGTTAATTATCAAAAGGGTGAAAATTAAAAGGGATAATCCAGGATTATCGATATCACACGGTCACAAACTTAAACAGATTCTGACCCTAACCGAAATTACAAAGTATCTTTACAGTCCAAAACATGTAAAAACTAAATATATTAATTTTGTTGCTTATATTTATCTACAACTTTTTTAATTATGAAAGCATCAAGTTTAAATAAACCAAGACTTAAATTTAGAACATTTCTATTATTTGACTTGATAAAACAAGATTCAATGATATTCCTTTTAACTGTGTCATTACCATGGAACTAAGGCTCTTGCTTGACTAAAGTTAATAGGATGGTCTAAATCTCTCATATGTACAAATAATGCATACGATATTTGCCCAGTTCTCACAGAATATTGATGTTGCTTGAGACGCTGTGAAAGAGACTTTATCACACTGTTTGCAAGGAATTTCATATATGCAGCCTGGAAGATCTTTAGGAGAATTTTTGATTACTAAACTCTTGACATTGATATTACTGAAAACAACATTTATGTTAAAAGATTTAAAATTCTAGGAATATCTAAAAACCTTTCATCATAGGGTAATTTTAGAATGTTATGCTTACTATATTCAAGTTTGTCATTAGTTGAATAAAATGTTTTTCTAGCTCCTTTCCATGCCACATCTACAAAAGTCCTTTTGGTATTTAAGTTTCAATGCAATATCATAAATAGTTTTAATTTCAGCGTCAATAAACTGCGGGCTACAGACACGTAAAGCCCTTAGGAACATCCCACAGAGAATTTAACATTTTGATGGTGATTGGAGTAGTAATGAACAAAAGAGGCAATATTAGTTTGATTTTGCGAAAGACTGTAAAGGTGAAATTTCTATCATTTCTATAGACAGTTACATCAAGAAAATTCAAATTACAATTTCTTTCTTCCTCTACAGTAAATTTTATAGAAGGGACTAAATTATTGAGATTATTAAGGAATTCCTGGAGGTTTTCGTGAACTGGCCAATACAGAAGATATCATCCAGTATCTAAAACCAAATAACTTTTGGGGCAAAATTCTTGGTAAGAGTTTTGTCTCAAAAAATTCCATGTAAATATTGCTAAGGACAGGAGATAAGGGATTATTTAGAAACATTGAATCAAAACCTATGCCCTGATGATATCAATATTTGTAAAGGTATTGTGCATGGTGCTATGAGTAAACCTTCTCCCCCTAATGTACCCGTGAGATTTCTCCAGGCGTTTAAGAAAATTAAAGAAGACGAAACAGTGAAAGTGACAAAAGCAGATAAATCTAATGCAAGTGGTAATAATGAATAAAAGTGACTATATAAGTAAAATAATGACATTGCTAAATGACACTGATACTTATACGAAACTGAGGTCTGACCCCTACACAGACAGTTTAACTCCCATTTTAATAAACAAATTAAATCCATTTTGAAGGGCTTAGACCATTTAATTAAACACACACACACACACCCATATATATATATATATATATATATATATATATATATATATATATATATATATATATATATATATATATATTTATTTATTTCTTTACACACACACACACACACACGCACACACACACACACACACACACACACACACACATATATATATATATATATATATATATATATATATATATATATATATATATATATATATATATATATATATATATATATATATATATATTTGTATATATAGACTCTTTTGTCTATATTAATTAGCAAATAAACACAATTACGAAGCACTATTATCTATGACTTTGTGATCTTTGATTTTTCAAACAGTTTGTTGAATTCTCGACTTTGATTCTAATGTTTCTCCTACATGTTTATATCATTATTTATTCTTTTATAAAACGCTTTTAGATAAGAGGAAACAGAGCCAGTTAACGATTTGAAACCGAAGGTTAAACCTAGACACTATGGAAACCTAGAGCTTGCCGTTTTATTTTTTTATTTTTGTTTAATTACTTTAGACCAGAAGTAATTTGGTTATCACTTCCGATTTTCGGTGTGAACCTTTGGCACAAATACGAAAATCCCATCAATATCGCATGGAAATATACCGTTATTGAAATAAACATAAACTCCTTAATATTTCCTTTCTATTGCCCCCTTCCATTTACGAGATGTAATTCTGCATATGCTTAAAACATATTATATATGAAATAGATGTTTGAGTACAGAATATATTGTTTCCTAAGAGAGAGAGGTATCTATGCCTCTTTGTTCACCCCACGTTAGGTCATTAGAATTTTAATGTGATTATCCATTGCTACTGTTTATGTCTTTGAACGTTGCTGGAGGAATATTATATCACCAAACCTTTAGGTTCTATCTATTTGTTCGCAATATATAGTATAATATATATATATATATATATATATATATATATATATATATATATATATATTATAAATATATATAAATGAATATACGTATATTAATATATATATATATATATATATATATATATATATATATATATATATAATATAATATAATATATATATATATATATATATATATTCATATTTATATATCATCAATTTCTGGAGCAATGTCAATTTATTTTTTGATGAAAACTAAATAATGATATTTCATGTGTTTCCGAATGGTTTTGGTATTCCTTTTAACATGTAATAACAGATGTAACGCTATTTACTCTGAGAGAGAGAGAGAGAGGAGAGAAGAGAGAGAGAGAGAGAGAGAGAGAGAGAGAGAGAGAGCGAGAGAGAGATACAATTAAGCAAATAGATCAGACTAAGAGCTGGTGCAAATAACAGGATCAAGTTCTCAAGTGTTTAACATTTAAGGGAATTTGCATACTTTTATTTCTTTATTTATTTTTACAATTTGAGAATGTTACTGCATTTTTCTCCTACACCGGAAAGTTCAAATACTCAATGATGTTATTTTTCAGGAGAACAGGCTTGTTAGTAAGTCAAATTCGCGGAAGATTTTGTTAAAGAAAAAAAAAAGATCATCTGCCTTAGGAGTATGACACTTTTGATACCAATGTTAACCCGTGAGATGCCTAGAAATAATTGTTTTAAATTTTCTTCCATCTTGGTGAAAATTTTTTGTTACAGATCAAAGATTATTCTTGGTGGAAAATGTAATTTTTCACTTTTCATTTAACTACTATGAGACTGCCAGATTTTAAGACTTATGCTAATTTTTTTTTTTAAATGAAAATTACGTATATGAACTCCACAACACGAAAAATTGAGCTTTACTACATTCAATACCTACTATAGTAGATTCACATCAACCATGCATTTGATGTCTAGGCCAGTCCATAACGACGCTCCTGATTGGCTGTTGATAAGACAATCGCAGGACTAGAGACTCTTAGTCTCTACCGAGAGTTCACATGGGTAGGTTCTATATTCCACTTCTCCTGAGGGATACGTCTTTCAGGAGAGGTGGAACATACATCCTGCCTATGTTAGCTCTCTCCAGAGACTGAGTTTCCAGCCCTGTGATTGGCTCACCAACAGCCAATCAGGAGCGTCGTAAGGGACTGGCCTAGACATCAAATGCACGGTTGATGTGAATCTACTATAACTAAATTATTTAGGAAACATAATTTTGCAAGAGATAGTTGCGATCTGGTGTTTCACAGTAAGACCTTGTTGTCTCTCCTCGTCACCAGCTTAGGATTATAAAGACGTCTGCGATTTCCCGAGAGGTGATGACCCCAGACAACATGAAATGCTCTTAAAGATGACTTAGCAGTAAATTCCATAATGGAACAAATTATCTCAGGACGACAACAACTTCCTCTGATTATTTCATTCCGAAAAACGAGATGAAAGGTGACGGAAGTGATGAATTAAAGATTCTGCGAAATTCTAGCGAATAAAATATCCAAAGAGCCTACTCGCTAGATAAAACCATGTGATACGT
>NC_061093.1:67466477-67468977 GCF_015104395.2 Macrobrachium nipponense | reverse complement strand
TTTTCTTTAAAATATGCAAGGCCATTTAGGCGTTTTTTATTTGCTTATTTATGTCTAGATGTTTATTAATTTATTTATGTTTTATATCTATTTATTTAGTTATGTTTGATTTACTCATTTATATTTATACTTTATTTAATTTATTTATGTTTTATTTATCTGTTTATTTAGTTATTTTTTATTTACTTAATTTATATGTTAATATATTCATGATTTATATATGTGTTTATTTAGTTTTTTAGTTTACTTATTTTTTTTTCTAATATATTAAATGTTTTTGTATTTTTTATTTTTCTGTTTATTTTCTAATCTTTTATATTAATTTATTATTTTTTCTATTTATTGATTTATTTGTTTATTCATTTATAATCACCAGCCATTAATATACAGAAGGATAAAAATAGATCCTTGTGCATATAACTCCTGTTAAAATCTGAAGAAAATTGAAATGTAAAATTCCGTAATCAAATACTAATTCTAATTCTAACATTCGTAACTTGGTAAAAAGAAAGTCAATAATACTTATCCCACTTTACAATGGAGAATGTATCATATGTAATTAGAATGACAGAGAGACAGTTAGACAGACAGAGCGTGAAAAACCTTGACTGGCGTGGAAGAGCCTCACATTACTTCATAATCAGATGATTAAATGTCAAGGATTCCCTTTGAATTGGAAATCTCGTTCTCTGTCTGCGGATGACGACTCGAGATCAAATACCATTATGCTCTTTGACCGCTAATCAGCATCGGGGTTGCTGACCCCTTTCACCAAATATTGTTATTCATTTTTCTCGGGCTTTTTTTTTATCAACCATAGTTCATTGACAGCGCTGGTAAAGTAAAACATAATGTCAGAGGGAGGATATTAGTAAAGAACTTATATTTCCATCAAAATAAAAATAAAAAATCTTCATTAAAACTAGACAGAAGGAACCAAAAAAATTGAAATCTGAAAGAGATTGAGAGGATAGTTTTCTTTCTGGAAGCTAGGATTAACTGTATTAGTAAATAATGCATATTATAAATGCACGCCAACATTCAGTAACTTTTTGAAAACGGAACGTTGCACAGATGTATGGAATAAATTTTTGCCTGACATAACATCCTATCTTTTCGTACAGCTTTTGTGGTCACACATCTTGCTGTTTACGAGGTCATTTTTAAAGATAAAAACTACACCAATAATGTTCTTCGTTTTGTTCATGAATGAATCGAACGCCTGAGACCCATTGCCATTTATAAAAAAGAAAAAGAAAAAAAAACATAAAATAAATTTTTTGTTTTTGGTTTTCATGGCTAGTTTTGTTTCCCGACCTCTTTATGGCCAATAAGTTTTAGCAGATATAAAATATAAAGCTCAGGAATAATGGAATACTGCTAAAAACTCTTTTCTCATTCACTTGTTCACTTTAGAAAATTTAGCCATATGTTCGGTACACAGATTAAAATTGCTAATTGTAGTAGAGTATTAAAATTGATTGTTTTTTTCTGTTTTCAATAAATCAAACTATGGACTGCATTACAGTTCGGTTCCTACATCAATGATAACTTTTCAGTAAGCTTTACATCAGTAGCAACGATAAAGCAGATTGAATATTAATTAGACTTGGTGTCAGTAGCATCTTTGAGATACATAAGAAAGGAAATCTCGATAAAGTATATAGTGAGTGGTAGCACATATGATGGAGAAATTGTTATGGCTGAACCCTACAGAGGTGAACTTCAATTCTTGAAAATTTCGTAAAGATTCTAGCAAGAAATGTTCAGATATAACACGATTTTTATGAGCAAAAACATTATTTGTTTTTTCAATTTTAATTCGCTAAAATCAACGGGATTAGCATAATCCCTGCACTTGGTATGATTCAAAGGTAAACTTGTCATTAATCTGAAACAAGATATCTAAGAGACCAGGAGACATAATGCACGGGTTGTAAAGGGTTTGGCACAAACTATAATTATGTGATATTAATAGATAAACGGCTATTTAGAGTATGACTTCCTTTTTGCACTCAGCAGAAAATAAGTGAACAACGAATATACCTGCCCCTGTCTTTTCATCATTTCTCGACCAATTTCTGTGAATGCATACAAAATGACAGTCCTTTTTAATACTAAAAAAAGGGAATATGGAGTCGTTTTTTATAATTATAAAGAAAATATGAGGGGAAAATTTGATGTAAAGTAGGCCATCGGAGTGGATGTCTTACCGTACCGAAAAAAAAGGTAATCCAGAAGAATTTATTAAACTTCCTTGCGATAATATTCTTTCCCTGACTAAATAACGTAAACCTCACTTTCAGATATTGAAGATAAAAACCAAACTTAGGTAAATTTTACGGTCACGTTTGCATAAATGCTCTGGGCAAAAATGTTAATTGCTTCTGTAAAGAATTTTAATTACGCGAAAGACTTTTTTTTGGAAGATGTAATACAACGGTTCTTAAACTCCTCTTTTAATCTTCTCGTTTTAGTGCCCAAATATATCTACTGCATA
>NC_061093.1:67456477-67458977 GCF_015104395.2 Macrobrachium nipponense | reverse complement strand
TTTATCTCTAGCCTTTTTTTTACGGTTTTCATCTGTGGTCTTTGTTAAGTATTTAATCTGTAACCATTCTTTTTTTTTTTTTTTTTCAGTATCTACTTTTGAGGCCTTCTTAACTTTTTTGCTTAGATAAACATTTTCAGTACTTTACATATGTAGATTTTTAGGGGGCCAAAATATTTGGAACTATATACACTGTAGTTTTTGCCATAAATATAGTACTTCAATCTCTTCCTTAAAAATCTAAATGTGTGCTGCCATCATCGTTTACGTCTTTCTTTCCAAAAAATCATTTCCAGTTACATAATCATTGAGACATACTCATTTGCCCAATATACATAATGTCAAAGAACCTTCGATCCGTTTGAGATACGGCGCCTTTAATTAACTGTCTTTTGGTACTAACGTACAAAAAACTGTTTGTAATCATCAAGGTATGCCTTTAAAAATTAACGTTTTACTTTCTTTTCCCTTTGACACGGGTAAATGGCAGCTCCGGGTGATATGAGAATTTGTTTATTTTACATTCAATGAGTTTCTTTCCCTATTGTTATCCCTACCATTAGGGTCGGTTGCATGAAGCGCCTTCTCCACTGCCTTCTACTAAAAGGCACCATCCTCCACCAACCTCTTCTTCTTCCGATATCTTCCTTCACTTTATCTCGCCATCTAATTCTCTGCTTCCCTCTCGATCTTCTTCCTCTAACAGGTTCCTTCCAACCCCTCTTCACTCCCTCCTCGTCATCCATCCTCAACACATGCCCATACCATCTCAATCGTGACTCGCTTATCACCTCTGTAACCTTAACTAAGCCTGCCCTTCTCCGTACTTCATCTTTTTCCAACTCTCAAAGAGCGATATTCCCATAATCCATCTCAGCATTATCATCTCTGTTCTCTCAAGCTTTACTTCCCCTGACGCATGTCGCTTACGGGGGACTCCCTAGCTGTATTCATATTCCTGACAACATCAGGCATGGTTTATTGTTTGGCAAAGGGGCTATTACGACCGCACGCCCTTGCTGTCATCAACCACAGTTATTGACTGCCCGTAAGATTGTTTATTCCAGTGCAAATTCACCTTGATATCGTTTAAATAGGATTCTGTAATTTAATCCATTTCAGATTTATTGTGCGTCATTAAAATTGCTCTACATTATTGAAAAACTACCTCAACAGTCTCATTGGCTAACATATAATCATCGCCGGTGATAGCAGGCTACCATGCACACTAAATTAAGTCATGCTGTTGGTGAAATCATATATTGATATGATACCGTATTTTCTCAATATTGAGAATATTTTATGAGATTAACCAGGTGAATACGAGAGTGAGTGAGTCTCGATTTAATATTAATGAGGGAAGCTAATCAATTAAACTAACATTATTCTGTCGCATTAGGCGTGATTAACTGAACGGTATTCAGTAATTGTTCATTAACAATTAGCAATAAGATGTAATGGGTCGTTATTTTCAGAGCTGGCACGTGACCAATCAAATAAACATTAAAATACACTTCTTACGTAAATTTATAAATTATAAGCATTATCATGACGTACATAACTATAATTCAGTGCCATTTCCTACAGGATTTACTAATTTTGCAACATAATGACGAAACTATAAAAATAAGCATAACAAAACTTTCCTGTACAAGACTAGATATCACCTGATTAAATTCAACAGTTGAAACAAATGTCAAAACTATTATTCTATGAACTAATTCCGAATTTTTAGCATCTTCTATCATTACATGCAACCGCTGAATTTGCAGTGTGTTTCATGATTTTGCAAATAATACTTTTTTTTTTTAAAGTATTTTCATAGTGATGCTGAAAAGAATCATGAGATATGACATTATACGACAAGAAACTTGGAACAACAAAATAGTTCTAAAGAGGATTTTATAGCTAGAAGCTTAATCATTATACCGATTATATATATAAGTATATAAGAGATTTGTAAATATATTGACTCAAATACTCATCTCTTAATAGTTTTTTTAAGTTCTTCTAAGACTTATAGTTAACATCTTGCAATGTGGCACAAGAATTTATAAATTAGAAATTTCTCTTTTCGTTGACAAATGCAATTATATTAGTTTTGACCATTTTTATTCGAAATCCTACTTCTGATCAGTGTCCCAGTAAAACCCTCTCATAAAATTAATTTATAGGTTAATATCAAAAATATGTTATCAATATACAATATGAGATACGAATTACGATTTAGGGCCATCAATTCTTTGCAATAATTAAATGTTTCAGAATACAGTGCTATTTACAGGAATTAGCAAACTCAAATTTACTATATTAGTTTCAATATGTTAAAAAATCACTTATCAAAAAGAGACAATCATTGAAATCGTGTTCCAATTATCTTCAAATAATAAAATATATTGTTGAATTAGGGGGACAGTGGCAGAAATAGCACAGAGGGAATAATTATCTAGTGCCATTCAATTAATTACGGCTAATCAATGGGTGAACGGCCACCCATAAT
>NC_061093.1:67438977-67446477 GCF_015104395.2 Macrobrachium nipponense | reverse complement strand
TTGGCAAAGGGGTTTTTTAAGGCCGCATGCCCTTGTTGTTATCAACCACAGTTATTGACTGCCCGTAATATTGTTTATTCCAGTGTAAATTCACCTTGACATCGTTTAAATAGAATTCTGTAATTTAATCCTTTTGAGATTTATTGTGCGTCATTAAAATTGCTCTACATTATTGAAAAACTACCTCAATAGTCCCATTGGCTAACACATAATCGTCGCCCGTGATGGCAGGCTACCATGCACACTAAATTAAGTCATGCTGTTGGTGAAATCATATATTGATATGATACCGTATTTTCTCAATATTAAGAATAATTTATGAGATTAACCAGCTGAATACGAGAGTGAGTGAACCTCGATTTATTATTCATGAGGGAAGCTAATACAGGAAACTAACATTATTCTGTCGCATTAGGAGTGATTAAAAGAACGGTATTCAGTAATTGTTCATAAATAATTAGAATATGACGTAATGGGTCGTTATTTTCAGAGCTGCCCAATCAAATACACATTAAAATACACCTCTTACATAGATTTATAAATTATAAGTATTATCATGACGTACATAAGTATAATTCAGTGCCATTTCCTAAAGGATTTACTAATTTTGCAACATAATGACGAAACTATAAAAATAATCATAATAAAACTTTCCTCTACAAGGCTAGATATCACCTGATTAAATTCACCAGTTGAAACAAATGTCAAAACTCTTATTTTACGAAATAATTCCGAATTTTCAGCATCTTCTATCATTACATGCAACCGTTGAATTTTCATTATGCGTTATCATTTTGCAAATAATACTTTTTTTTTTTTTAAGTATTTTCATAGTGAGTGCTGAAAAGAATCATGAGTTATGATATTATGCGACACGAAACTTGGAACAACAAAATAGTTCCAAAGACGATTTATAGCGAGAAGCTTAATCAAATTAACGATTAGTATATATAAGTATATAAGAGATTTGTAAATAAATTGACTCAAATACTCATCTCTTGATCGTTTTTTTGAAGTTCTTATAGGACTTTTAGTTAACATCTTGCAATGTGGCACAAGAATTTATAAATCAGAAATTTCTCTTTTCGCTGACAAATGCAATTACATTAGTTTTAACCATTTTCATACGAAATCCTACTTCTGATCCAGTGTCCAGCAAGAGCCTCTCAAATAAAAATTCAATTCATAGGTAACTATATAAAATATCTATTAATAATAATCAAATATGAGATACGAATTACGATTTAGGGCCCATCAATTCTTTGCAATAATTAAATGTTCAGAATACAGTGCTATTTACAGAAAGATATGAAACTCAAATTTATTATATTAGTTTCAATATGTTAAAAAATCATTTATCAAAAAAAGACAATCATTGAAATCGTGTTCCAATTATCTTCAAACAATAAAATATATTGTCGAATTAGGGGGACAGTTGCAGAAATAGCACAGAGGGAATAATTATCAGGTGCCATTCAATTAATTACGGCTAATCAATGGGTGCACGTCTCCCCATAATCCGTGTTAATGACCCGTCACAGTGACAAATGTCATTATTCTTCTTATGATTTTGATAATTGAAAAGGACGATAACGGGGACTTCGTTATGTCGTTCTTTGGTGGTCCAATTATGACATATTTTTATAGCTGTCCTAAAAAAAAAAAATTCGAATTAATATTTTTCCATTATCAGAGATGAATAGAATTTACAGCAGAAATAATAATAATAATAATAATAAGTATAATGATAATAATAATTCAATAATAATAATCTATACAACATATATATATTATATATATATATATAATATATATATAATTATAATAATATATATATATATAATATATATTTATATATATAATATTATAATGTTATATAATCAATCCAATGAAATAAATTTATATTGATAATTTAAAAATATATATTAAATTATATAGGATTAAAAATATATTTTAAATATATATATAAATTATTATATATATATATATATATATATATATATAGATATATATATCAATTATATACATTAAGGATATAATACATATTAATTATATACATATATAAAAAAACTATATATATATATAGTATATATATATATATCATATATATATATATACACACATATATATTTATATATATATATATATATAGGATATTATATATATATATATATATATATATTATATATAGTCTATATATATATAAATATATATATATATATATATATATATATATATATATATATATATATATATATATATATATATATATATATATATATATATATATATATATATATTTATATATATATATATTTATATATATAATTATATATATATATATATATAGATATATATATATATATATATATATATATATATATTATATATATATATATATATATATAATATATATAGATATATATATATATATATATATATATATATATATATATATATATATATATATATATATAATTGGATGAATGTATGCATGTGTGTGTATGTGTGTATATGTACCACATACACTTTTACACACATCGAGTAATTTCAGCCAAACTTGGTATACACATATAACTTGGTATATTGGAAACAATACTGTGGGGGTAAGACATTATTGGCACCAAAGGGGGTGTGTGTGGGGACGTGGGTGGGAAATGGTCGAAAAAAGAAATAACTGAAAACGACAGATATTAGTGTCCAATCCATAGTTTTCGAGGTCCCTGAGATGAATAGTGACAATCCTGTTATCATTTAAGTTTACGTTCCTCCCAGATAGGAAAGGGGTGTGAGAAGGGGTGGGAAGGGTGTAACAAATAAAAAAACCCAGAAATAACAGATATTAGTGTCTAATTTAAAGTTTTCAAAGTCGCTTAGATGACTACTGACACTCCCAGTGCCCTTTAAGTCCAAGTTTAGCCTTGATAGGAAATGGGGGGCTGGGGGAAGAAGAGGTAAATAATAGAATGTCTAAAATGATGGGTATTAATGTCTAATCCATAGTTTTTGAGGTCGTTGGGATGAGTAGAGACATTCCCGTTGCCCTTCAAGCACAAGTTCAGCCCCAATAGGTCATACAGATCTTAAAAAATTCCCTTAATAAAAAATTTATACATGGAACCATAAGTGAAAGAAACACTATTTATCATGGTATTCAAAGGAAATGTTTCAGTTAAGTCTACTTTAGTTTAACCAGACCACTGAGCTGAGTAACAGCTCTCCTAGGGCTGGCCGGAAGGATTAGATACTTTTACGTCACTAGAAACCAATTGGTTACCTAGCAACGGGACCTACAGTTTATTGTCGGATCCAAACCACATTACATCGTGAAATTAATTTCTTATCACAGGAAACAAATTCCTCTGGTTCCACGATGGCAAAGCGAGGTATTGCTTTTTCAAAAAGTGACGCTCTGTGAAGTGACAAAACATAGACGAAGGAGCATAGATATGCTTGGAGAGAATGGGGGAAAGAGGCAGAATATGCAATATATGAAGAGAGAGAAAAAAAAACGATGGATCTGTAGCAAAAGAATCTGAGGGATGGAAGGCTGCCAGAAGGTCGGGAAGCGTATGGCAGAGAAATGTAAATAGAGTGGAAAAGGAATATTTGATGAAGGGGAAAACAAGTGTCAGATGGAACATCCAAAAGAAAACAAACAACAGTGGAAAGATAGACCTTTCGGTAAGGGAACACATATATTCTGTTCGCTAGAATGTTGCAATGTGAAGGAAATATGTAACGTGGTAGAAATGTCTTGTCAGTTCCTCCAGTGAAGTTTATACGCTCACATGCACACACACACACATATACACACACACACACATACACAGACACACACTCACACACACACACACACACACACATATATATATAATAATATAATATATATATATATATATATATATATATATATATATATATATATCTTGTCATTTCCTCTAGTAAGGTATGCCACACAACACACACAAATACACGCACACACACACACACACACACACACACACACACACACACACACACACATATATATATATATATATATATATATATATATATATATATATGTATATATATTTGTTGTGTGTGTTGTGTGTTTGTGTTGATGTGTGTGGTGTGTGTGTGGGTGTGTCATACTATACTATAGATATATATATATATATATATATGTAAGAAAATTCAAGATATGGAGGATACTAACTGGAATTTTTATCAACTGTCTGATGACTTTTCTTTATGCTTAGGCGATTTAGCTTTTGCTTTCCATATTATTCTCGAATAAATTTTCTTATTTGTTTCGAAGTAATCTAATCCTAAAAAAAATAAACAAATATTCCCAATTAAACAATGATAGTCGGAAGGCAAGCGGTAGTCCAATTCTTAAAATTTCTGATGGTTTTGACTGTTAAGACGAAAGGATCTCAGGGCCGGATGGGTTCCAAGGAGAGAAATCTAGATTATGACATTTAGGAGTTTCTAGATGACAAAAATGAGGTTTCCAGTAAGAACGTTTGATTGACTGATTTCTAGAAAGTAGTTCTTATCTTGAGTAATATTCTGTGAATATTATTAAAAATAGGAATTGCCTCTATTTTCTAATAATGATTAAATTTACATTTAAATAGGGGAATGTGAGCTCTTCGATGTTTAGTTGTCTTTCAAATAATGGTTAGCAGATAGGCTTTGGGGCTGTTATATCCACACATATAATATATATATAATAATATATATATATATATATATATATATATATATATATATATATATAATATAATATATATATATAATATATACAGGCAAACACTATATATGTGAAACATTATGTAATTGACATCCTTTAATAATAAAAAATATCTGCTAGTTAAGCAAATTTTTCATTTACTTCCCAATTGCTGGATACTGCTTTTTCAGTATTATAACGTAATACATTTCCTTATCCTTCTGCCTATTATAATCAAATCCATTGCACCTGCTAATAAACTTACCTTGGCTGCAAAGTATGTAATTCCTATTTTACACGAGCTTGTTTCCCAACATATATTTTATTTGGCCGACGGTAACATTATTTTGAGACAGAGTCAAAATCGTGTTATATCCATGAAGGTAGGATGCGACGGTGGCACTAATACCCTGTTGTTTTCTACTAATATTGGTCACTTGACACAAAAGCTGACGGTCAGAAGCGGTCCCACGTGACGTCGATTTGCGCTGCATTCGGAGAATTACTGCGTATTCTGCAAGTGACTAATTGGGAAGAACTTGGGGCTGCAAATTGTAAGACCCGCGAAAGACTGATGATCCTCTAATTCCTCTACAAGGCCTTAGCTGCTGTCTTCCACTTTGACCAATATATTCGAGATTCATGTTAGATTCAGGACACGCTGTAAACTTTGCAGAGTATTTAATCAGAGTAACGAATGAGTCATTTGGATTAGTTGTTGATGGATTGAATTGGGTAGAAAATTTTTTGTCCGAAAAATGCGACAAAATAAAGACGGGAAAATATTTTCTATATACTTCTTGAAACTATATTTTCTTTACTTCATTCCGGTTCACATGGAAACCTCCCCTTGACAGCCATGTTGGTAATGCATTCAAAAATAAGCCATGGTAGAAAATAAAGAGGATAGTTAAGTCTTCTAAACTACCAAATGAGAGTATGTACGCTTTAACACAAACAATTCCAGAGTCCTTAACTCGAGGACTTCGATTAATTAACCAACTGAACGGTTATATGTGATAACCGATAAGCAAGCTGTAATCAAACAAATTCTAACCAATTTCAACCTCTAAAAATTCACCGGTGACTCAAGAAAAAAAAACAGTAATGGCAAAAATTCTACATATTAAACAATCAACATAAAATCTTTATCAGTTTTTCTTGGCTTCGAAATTTATGTCACAAGATTCATTGTCAAGCTGTTTAAAAACAGAGAACTCTTATTTCGTAGCCCTAAGATAAGTCAGTGGGTGGATATATATAAGATCCTCTTCAGCTGAAAGCAACAGTTATGACCAATAATATTCCTGTTACTCTAGATTTTAACTAACAGAATAAATATATTATTATAATTAATATTATTGTTGCAGCCATTCTAGCTGCCGACGTTTCCAAGACAAGAATTACTGCGTTTAGTAACAGACGCTACAAATTATCTCGAGTTTTAGAGGAATGCGGGGAAAATATTATATGAGCCTTTTTTACCGAGACCTATGATGACAATAATCAACAATGTCAACCACAGAGACTCTGTATCAAGGGAAGCTACGATTGAAATATTTCCACTTTTTTATTTTTTTTTTCTTTGCTCCCCCTGGCATATGATATACAAGTCATTCGTAATCTTAGTTACAGCATTCTGTATATTTACATCTCCAGTGAATAAACCTTACTTGTTCGAAAACGTTATTGCATACTGAGAAGTAGTTTCAACTTTGACGGCATTAGAAGCAAGGAAATAAGACATTCACCAATTTCCAGAAATTTGCACTGACGTTACAGGAAATACAGTACATAGATTTGGGCACTGAAACGAGAAGAGCAAAATGGGAGTTAAGAACCTTTGTATTACATCTTCCAAAAAAAACCTCTTTCGTGTAATTAAAATTCTTTGCAGAAGCAATTAACATTTTTGCTCAGAACTTTATGCAAACGCTTACCGTAAAACCTACCAAAGTTAGGTTTTTAATTTCAGTGTCTGGAAGTGAGGTCTACGTGATTCAGTCAAGGGAAGAATGTTATAGCAAGGAAGTTTAATAAATTTCGTCTAGATCACATTTTTTTTCGATACGGTGAGAAATCCATTCCGGCGGCCTATTTTTAATCTCATTTTCCCCTCAGATTTTCTTTATAATTATAAAAAACAATTCCATATAAATTTTTTAGTATTAAAAATGGCTGTTATTTTGTATGCATTCACAGAAATCGGTCGAGAAATGATTAAAAGACAGGGGCTGGTATATTCGTTGTTCACTTATTTTCTCCTGAATGCAAAAAGGAAGTCATACTCTATTTAGCCGTTTGTCTATTAATTATCGCATAATTATAGCTTTGTGTCTGACCTTTTACAATGCGTTTTTGTCTCTCGCCCTCTTAGATATCTAATGTTTTTGCTCATAAAAATCGTGTTATATCTGAACATTTCTTGCTAGAATTTTCTTTACGAAAATGTACCGCAGGAATTAAAGCTCACCTCTGTAGTGTTCCGCCATAAGAATTTCTCCATCGCATATGCTACCTCTCACCTTATACCTTATCCAGATTTCTTTTCTTATATATCTCAAAGATGCTACTGACACCAAGTCTAATGAATATTCAATCTGCTTTATCGTTGCTACTGATCTAAAGCTTACTGAAAAGTTATCATTCATGTTGGAACCGAACTGTAATGCAGTCCATGGTTTAATTTACTGAGAAACAGAGAAACAATCAATTTTAATACTCTAGTACAATTAGCCATTTTAGTCTGTGTCCGACATACAACTAAATTTTGTCAATCG
>NC_061093.1:67423977-67426477 GCF_015104395.2 Macrobrachium nipponense | reverse complement strand
CAGCATATAAAAATAAAAATAAAATTTCCTGGATATTAGCAATCATAAGTACGAGACTACTTTAACACATTTATTGTCATTCCGGCATCCGGTTGATAAAATGAATAAAGAAATAATTATTATTATATTTCATCTCCATCAAAGAAGTGGACTGGAGGCAGGCACAGCATTTGTCAGAAATTTTATCTCGAGACGTAGGTTCATCATTTGAGATTCTTCAATTTCAATTAGAGCAGACAGAGGATCTCGATTCACGGTTGGGTTTGCATGAAACTATGACATTGAGGATTAAACAGTTACCAGAAGAAGGACGAGGGGGGGAAGTAAAATGAAGAAATTCAGAGTTAAAAATAAAGCAAAAACTACTTAAAATGAAATTAGGCAATATATGTGTTGTTGAAGTATCCTTAAAAGACGATACGAGGAAGCACATTTGTGAAACTAGATATTGAAACTCCCAAAAATGCTGTATTCAAATTTAAAGGAGTTTCAAATTCTGTCGCTAGTCTGTAGTTTCTTTTTAATAAATATCCCCTACCATGCACGGTGCCATCTGCAAACATCAGCCATTCCACACTCCACTGGCTGTCAATCTCCTTATCTTACAACATTGCATCTACACCTACTGTCCCTCCTGTAACTTCTCACTTCCCTCCATCTAAGGAGTGATGTGAAGAGCTATGGAGACCAAACATATTCACGTCACTGCTCCTTCTTTACACCAAACTAATCCCAAATCCTTTGCCACAAGCTCTTGTACGATCCGTTTTCATTACAATAGATTTTTATTGCGCTCGGCAGTTTACCTGTTGTGCCATAGATTCATGAAACCCTTGCATGCTACGTAAATTCTCTCATAACTGAATCTTAACCAGCTCTTCGCTGGCATATTTAGTTCCTGCTGTCATCTGCATAATACCCCCAAATAAAATTGTATCATTCACCATTATTCCTATACTTAATAAAATATAAAATCATGTTTCCTTTTTTATAGTTATAGAGGTCTTCCCTATTGTTTCTTTATGCGATGAAAATTGTCCTTCTTATTTGTTATTTCGAATTACTCCTCATCATACAAATTTAAACACGATCACACACACACACACACACACACACACACACACACACACATACACACACACTATCGGAAGCAGAAAAAAGACATTTCTTTCTACAGAGTATCACTCTTTGTAAAGGATTAGGTAGAATGTTATTAGTGAAAGCATCCTTCCCCGTCATAAAGGTGATAGTTGTCGTTATCCGCCACACACACATACTCTGAAAAAGTGATGACTTCCTCCTTTTATGATAAAAGTTTAGAGACCAGTACAAGCGTCTCGAGATGGATCGCTGGGCGGAAATGAGCGGGAAAGTCAAGGAAGTCTGCAAACTTCTGGAGGATATGTCTCTCTCGTAAAAGGCGGTAAAAGGGAAGGAAAGAAAACTTCTTTAAGTCAGAAATGCTGCTACGTGAAGGAGGTAAACACGGTTCTGGTATCAGAAGGTAGAACAGTCTGTGTTAAGACGTAAGGAAGATAATAACAAAAGACAACGAACGATGAATGAATGCATAGAACACTCACAGACTGCACATACACACTTCCACACGTACATACACAAACACACACACACACATATCATCCCTTTCCCACACGCACACCCGCCCTACTTCAGCTCTATCCTCGTCCCTGTTATTTCCTCAAGTTAGAAATCTTATTGTATATACATTCATATCCTATATAATATATATATATATATATATATATATATATATATATTATTTATATATATATATATATATATATATATATATATTATATATAAGTGTGTGTGTGCGTGTGTGTGTACGCAATCACAAGAATATCAGAATATCATAGGTATGTATGTATGGCTTTATATGTGTGTGTTTTTGTGACATTAGTAATGTTGGTTTTGTAGATGGTCGTATTAATAGTAATAATCACTGACCACCACCGACGATAATATTCAAGCTGATAATGATGATAACAGCAGGGTTTGATGTCCACTGAAAGTCATGACGTTTAAAAGCTATGAAGTTTAACCTTTATCCGTTTCTGTCACCCAAAGCCATCCTGTTAATCACTTTTTCATCATCTCTACTCGTAATACTTCAGCGTTTATCCTGCGTTGAAATACCAGATGGCATTGTTGTTATTCTGTTTTCCCAATTCGAAAAAACGATAATAATTTTATTCTTTGGATTCGAGTCCCTTGAACGTGTCCTTTGTTAGTTGGCTGACTTTCGTTTGAATGGAATCACTCCATTTAAACAAAATACACTCTAATCTTTTATGTTTGCTTATAGAGATTTCACATACACTGATCTCAGTTTCGTGCATATCCTTTACGTTGCCACTGGGAGACACGGTGTTATTCCATTAACTTGAATCATTCTTGCTTCTTGTTCAAAAGACTTTCACCTTGAGTAAGTTCCGGGGTAGCTTGAAATTGTCTTACGCAATAAGACGATGAATGAACT
>NC_061093.1:67416477-67418977 GCF_015104395.2 Macrobrachium nipponense | reverse complement strand
TGGTATGTTAATCATCCACCCTCAAATGATTGAATATACCAAATAGCAGCCCTCTAGCATCGGTAGTTTGTATTTCATTTAAGATTACAGTTAGCCATGATCGTGCGTCTCGACCTAATTTTCTGTAAAAGAAAACTATTGTGATGGCTTTGTCTGTTCGTCCTCACTTTTTCTGTCCACGCTTTTTCTATCCGCCCCCAGATCTTCAAAACTACTGAGGCTAGAGGGCTGCAAATTGGTATGTTGATCATCCACTCTCCAATTATCAAGCATACTAAATTGCAGCCTTCTAGCCTCTGTAGTTTTTAAGATCTGAGGGACGGACAGGCAAAGACGTCACAACAGTTTTCTTTTACAGAAAACTAAAAAAAGGGAAGCAATTATAGCAAAAGAAACGGTGTGATTATTTCGACGAACCTGTGGAAACGCTGAAACAGATATACCTGCCCAGCGCAAATGTTTTTTTATATATATATATATATTATAGATATATATATATATATATATATATATATATATATACATATATTTATAGATATATATTTATATATGTATATATATATATATATATATATATATATATATATATATATATATATATGTGTGTGTGTGTGTGTGTGTGTATCATCAGATCCACGGTAGAAAGGTGAGTGAAAACAAAGGACTTGAAACGAGTAGTTTCGTACTTTATTCTAAATTTTCAAGTAGAATGAACATCGAAAGTACTTGTTCCAAGTCCCCAGTTTTCACTCACCTTCCTACAGCGGATTTAAGGATATATATATATATATATATATATATATATATATATTTTTTTAATATATATATATATATATATATATATATATATATATATATATATATATATATGTATGTATCTATCTATCATAACTACACATATTTTCTTATACTAACGCTTCATTTACCAAATTTTATCTCTTTCCCCCCTGCCCATCGCTCCTCCTCATTTATCCAATCGCTCCAGGCGAAGCCCCCTCCCCCGTCTCCTCCTCCCCACCCCCGCCCCCAAAACCCCCTTTGGCGCCATCGTTTTCTTCTTGCCCGTTAAGTCGGAGCAATTTATATTTCATGATTACTAAGTTAAATCTTCTCCGATGTCCCTAAGTCGGTCTGATGGGAACATAGGATTATCCCCATCATGCTGAGTCAGGGACGATGGATTGCGACACTGGAAGGACATAAGATATTTGACTTAATTGTTGTGGGGGCATCATTGCTTGTTTGTTACACTTTTTGAGGAGGTTATAAACAATCAATATAAGATTTTTTTTATCTCTCTTTTATTTAAAAACAATATATTTTAAAGTTCATTTTACAATTCAGTACATATGCAATAATATCATTAATGTCAAAATCAACAAATATATAGTCATGATTTCTAACGATAAAGGATAGAGAGAGAGAGAGAGAGAGAGAGAGAGAGAGGAGAGAGGCGAGAGAGAGAGAGAAGGCGGGGGAAGGGGGGAAAAGAGAGAGAGAGAGAGAGTAACCCTGCCGTTTCTCGTGTAGACACATAGGTTCCATTTTTGGCGGTCTTCGTGAGACCGGCACTACTGTGTTATAGCATAGCCCTTCTTGTCCCTGAGATAGTAATGAGTGAAAATGAAAGAAATTAAGCCTGGTATGGACTTCCGGACTCTGGACAGCCAACAGAGTTAAAGGGCTTGATATCGAGGCCATTCTGCCGAGATCAGCTTTGTGAAATCGCTTTTTGTTTCTGTGACTTTTTCATTTACGGCTGAGAACTTCTTCGTAATTCTGTGTTTTCTCCGGCTCACTTATTTTCAATGGCTCTTTTATAATTCCACAATATAAAATTACTTCGGATATTTTCTTTATTTCCTTTGTTTACCTCGTTTTCTATAGGCTTCTCCATTTTACATAAATTTATTTTCATAGGACCGTAGCACTTGAATTGCCAAAAATATGTAAACGATTAACGATAATTATATATTAACGATAATTGTATAAGCGATATAAAATGAGAATAGAAAATATTATGGATAGATAGTGTTTATGTTATGTAGATAGTTTTATCAATAATGTTTTTTAAGTGAAGTGTTTTATGCATATTTATATTTTTTTTCCATGTAATGCGTCACTCCATCCAAAAACATTCATTCAGCCTTCGGGATATGAGGTCACCAGTTTGTCCCTGCTAAGCGTTCATATAGTTTATACGTAATATTTACATTAACATTTCTGATAATATAACAAAATGATTTACGCTTTCACCCAACGATCAACGTAGATGTTGCCGGTATTCGTCTACAATGAATTTCTGCGCAACCACTGTTTCAAAACTTAAGTCTCTGCGTATTGCACTTTTCACTTTTTTAAATTTTATTATTAAACTTACATTAGTGTTGAGATAGCGTGGCAGAAAGCTGCGCATACGCTCAGGTCTATGTATATTATATTCTAAATAAAGTAAATTTCATTGCAATTTTTACATTAGTGTTTAGATAGAGTGACAGAA
>NC_061093.1:67378977-67386477 GCF_015104395.2 Macrobrachium nipponense | reverse complement strand
CGAAAATCCTTATATGAAAATGATGTTTTACATTTATTACAATGTTCTCGTATGTTAGGAAATTCTTTCGTTTTCAAAGTACATCCCGTACGGTGACTGACCCCAAATTACCAGATTGCAAAATTCTTGGTACCATTGCTACAGCCATTTGCAAATAATGAATACGTTTTACTCAATTCTGCTAACCTTGTACCTTATATTCTACCACAGGATGTTGACTTATATATGGTGAGTTTGGATGTCGCATCTCTTTTTACGAACATACCGTTGCAGGCGACGGTTGACATCATTTTAGATAAGATCTTTTACGAGGAAAATATTTTATATCATGTTTTAATAAGGATAATTTTAAGAAACTTCTTGAAATTGCAGTGCAGGACACTCACTTTATTTTTAACAAGAAAGTTTGTAAACAAGTCGATGGTGTTTCAATGGGATCGCCACTTGGCCCAGTTATGGGCTAATGCCTTTATGTGCTCTTTTGAGAACAAATGCTGGATGGTTTTGTCCCTTATCTATCAGCCCTCTCTTTTATAAGCGATATGTGGATGACACTACTGCTCTATTTAGGTCCCGAGAAGCAGCTGAAGCTTTCTTGGAATATATCAATGGCCTACATCCTAATATAAATTTCTCAATCGAACATGAACACGACAAAAACCAACTTGCTTTTTTTAGATGTTTTAATACTAGGACAGAACATGGTTTTAATACAAGCGTCTTTAGAAAAAAAAAACGACGTTCACAGATCAAGGTACTAACTTTTATAGCAGTTGTTCCATAACATTTAAATTAAATAGTATTTCACGCTATTGCATCGTGCTTATACGTTGTCTTCCAGCTGGGCATAACTTCCATAGTGAAATACCAATTTTTACTTCCAGTTTTTTTTAAAATACATTCGTATCCCCTAGCCCTATTCTTGAAATATTGTCAATAACTTTTTAAATGATAAATTCAGCCACGTCAACTTTGTACTGAACGTGCCTAAATTATTAATATATGCATCGATACCTTTCATTCAGTCCAACACATTTAAGGTGCAAATACAAAAAGTCATTCAGGAAACTTTTCCGGCTGTGAATCTTAAGTTGATAGCAAAAATCCTAAAACTCTGTGTTCTTTGTTCTCCCACAAAGATAAACTTCCGGCTTTGATGCGGTCTTTGGTGGTATTGCTTTACTTGCCCGAAATGTAGATCGCGGGACGTACGTGGAGCCACCAAAAGACCTGCTCAAAGTCAGAATCGACTCTCATCTCGGAGTCAGTCACCGTACGGGATGTACTTTGAAAACGAAAGAATTTTCTACATACGAGAACATTGTAATAAATGTAAAACATCATTTTCATATAAGGATTTCGTATTGTCACCCAAGCGCCCAATGACTATTCTCTCTCTGTTTGGAGTCGTTAACAATCAAACAGCTTGTGCCCCCATTAAATGGTCAGACTTCTTCCACAGTCCTATATATAGCATAGTTGACGTTCTTCTTTCCAACCAGACAACGTCACTCAGTTTTTTGACTCCATAGAGATAGGTACTAACTTTTAAGAATTCTTCACTTTTAATTTTAATTTTTTTTTATATATATAAATTTTTTTAGTTAATTTTTTGTTCATTTTTTTTATTATTTATATTTAACTTTTTATGTACTTCCATTTTTATTAATATTAATATTAATACTGAGTCTTTTTTAATTTGTATGTTTTGTATGTTTTACAGCCCTGATGATGAGACCCAAAGTCTCGAAAATTTGGAAAATACATATGTGATGTTACGCTGGCTTTTCTCCATCCTATTCATTTTATAATAATATATAATATATATATATATATTATATATATATATATATATATATATATATATATATATATATATATATATGAATAACTTGATCACGAAATATATAAAACGTGATGCCTTATGTAGATGGTCGTTAAGACAGACCGAGAGATCTCTGCAGTCCTCGCCTTTTCATTTTCTTCTGTGGCATTATCTTTATATGTATATATATATATATATATATATATATATATATATATATTATATATATATATATATATATATTATGAGTGTGAAAAGAGAGAGAGAGAGAGAGAGAGAGAAGAGAGAGAGAGGGAGGGGCCATGTGCGACCGATACACGAATAAATAGTAGGTGACGGAATTATATCGGAGTAAGAAAAAGGAAATGTTCGTCACGACATCGACCTATGCTGTCGCTTCCTCTTCAAATAAAGAATCCAGTGAGAGAGACCACACGCAACACAATGTTATAACCGTTATTAGCCATTAATAAGAAATTGACAGGTAATAGACGGAAGCTTTTTGAAACAATTGACCCTGATTGAAACTTTTCAAAGTGGATAGATGCAGGGGAGCGAGATGTCATGGGAGACTTTTTTTTTTTTTATTATACTAACGAAGTTTGAAATTGGCGATGTCGGTCTTTGCTTCTCGATGTTTGGCTTCAAAGCTCTATGGTGTAGGGCTTCACTTTATTTCTTAATTGTCTTTCATTTCATTTTATGGGCCAAGGATGACTTTGGATGATGGTCATTCCTTTGTAAGTCTTTTTGAGATAAGGTTGCTAATTTGCTATCGCAATGACCTCCTTACTTACTTCAGTTACGAACCACGGCAATCCCGTAACCACCAGGTACTACGTATATTCTCTGCTTAGGTCAACAGGGGGACGTTGCAGAATTTTATGTAATCAAATTTGTTCCGATCACGGCTTTTTAACTCACAGGAGGGATTCTATGAATTTGAAAAACAAAGCTTTGGTTTATAACTCAAATTTGGGGTAAAAAAAATGAAATGACAAAAGTAAAGGTGGTTTTAAATGAGCAAAAAAAAAAAAAAAAAAAAAAAAGTTAAATCGAAAAACTAATCTTCCATTAGTCTTCACAAGTTCGCTTTTTTCTCTCTGAAAGAAATTTCTCTGAGTGTACTGCCACTTGGTATCACATCGTTTTAGAACAATAACTGACAGAGAACTCATCCACGAAGGGCTAAAGTGGAAGCCGTGCTATTAATTATCATGTTATTCTGTCAGGTAGAAGCTAGGGAGCACTGGCTGAAAGATGGACCTACTGGGGGAAAAAAAAAACAACTCAAAAGTAATCTCGCTTTCATTTGAAATAAAGCTGAAATTTATTAACAGAAGCATACATTTAGATTTATATCTCTTCAAATAATTTACAACAAAATAAACAGCCAATAATTCAAGTACAATACTATGATATAACATACGATAGTGTCACAAACATCTGCGGCAGTAGCCTTATGACCTTACGATTGGATTGGTTACAAAATAAAATGAGACTACAAGCACAGAAAAATTCTATCTGTGAGCTATAAACAAAAAGACAAAAGTGAACGACAAGTAAAACAATTACTTCTTGGACTACAAATAAACAATCAGGAATATTCAACAGTAATACATAAAAATAGAGGAGAGGGACCCTTCCTTTCTTTCTGCTCCGTTGAACAGCAGAGCCGTTGAAATGGTGCGTGGATAGGAGGGACACAGAGGTCGTCATGCGACAGAGAGAAATTCTATGAAAGAGTTATTGTACTTCCTTTTGTCCTTTTTCTTTTCATTCGGTCGTGTGACGTCTATTCTGGACGATAAAGATAAACTAGCAATGATATAAGCTCTCTCAACCAGACGGGAGCAGACGCGAAAAAATGAACGCTGTACAGTTAATAGCATCGTATTTCATTCTTTTTTCCTTCATTTTCTTATATAAAAAGACAGATAAATCGTAAAATATGAGAGCCATGGAGCAGATATGGACAACCAGATAAAATTAAAGCCTTTACGGTTCCTGATAACTTTGTTTTTCCCAGCACTTGGGATCTGTAGGGTGCCATTACAGAATATAAAAATAAAAATAAAATTTCCCGGATATTAGCAATTATAAGTATGAGACTACTTTAACACATTTATTGTGTCATTCCGGCATCCGGTTTGTAAAATGACTAAAGAAATTGTATTTCATCTCCATCAAAGAAGTGAACTGGAGGCAGGCACAGCATTTGGCAGAAATTTTGTCTCGAGACGTAGGCTCATCATTTTAAAATCTTCAATTTCAAGCAGAGCAGACAGATCTCGATTCAAGTTGGGTTTGCATGAAACTATGCCATTGAGGATAAAACAGTTTGACAGAAGAAGGAAGAGAAGTAAAATGAAGAAATTCAGTGATAAAAACGAAGCAAAAACTACTTAAAACGAAATTAGGTTAGATATGTATTGTTGAAGTATCCTTAAAAGACGATACGCGGAAGCAGAGTTGTGAAACAGAATATTGAAACTCCAAATAAATATTGTATTCAATTTTAAAGGAGTTTCAAATCCTGTCGCCAGTCTGTAGTTTTTTAAAATAAATATCCCCTACCAGCACGGTGCCATCTGCAAATATCAGCCATTCCACCATTCCATTTGCTATCTATCTCCTTATCTCACAACTTTGCATCTACACCTACTGTCCCTCCTGTGGCTCCCAAATCCTTCGCCACAAGCTCTTGTACGATACGTCTTCATTGCAATAGATTTTTATTGCGCTCGGCAGTTTACCTGCTGTGCCATATATCCATGAAACCTTTGCATGCTGCATAGAGATTTTCCCTTTTACTCTCGAAATTCTCTCATAACTGAATCTTAACAAGCTCTTCGCTGGCAAATTTTGTTCCTGTTGCCATCTGCATAACACCCCCAATTAAAATGTTATCATACAACATTATTGCTATACTTAATAAATCATGTTTTTTATAGTTATAGGAGTCTTACCTATTGCTTTCTCCTTTATGCCATGAAAATTGTCCCTCTTATCCGTTATTTCGGATTGTTCATCATCATACAAACTTTAAACAGATACAAACACAAACACACATACACACACACACACACTATCGGAGGCAGAAAAAAGACATTTCTTTCAACAGAGTATCACTCTTTGTAAAGGATTAGGTAGAATGATATTAGCGAAAGCATCTTTCTCTGCCATAAAGGTGATAGTTGCCGTCATCCGCTACACACACACACACTCTGAGAAAGTGATGACTTCCTCCTTTTATGATAAAAGTTTAGAGACCAGTACAAGCGTGCCGAGATGGATCGCTGGGCGTAAATGAGCGGGAAATTCAAGGAAGTCAGCAAACTTCTAGAGGATTGTCTCTCTTGTAAAAGGCGGCAAAAGGGAAGGAACGAAAACTTTATAAGTCAGAAATGCTGCTACGTGAAGGAGGTAACACGGTTCTGGTCTCAAAAGGTAGAACTTTCTGTGTTAAGACGTAAGGAAGATAATAATAAAAGACAACGAACGATGAATGAATGCAAAGTTATTCTATAGGTCTTGGAGCATAGAACACTCACAGACTGCACATACACAGTTCCACACTTA
Organism: Macrobrachium nipponense; assembly: GCF_015104395.2. Taxonomy (NCBI): domain Eukaryota; kingdom Metazoa; phylum Arthropoda; class Malacostraca; order Decapoda; family Palaemonidae; genus Macrobrachium; species Macrobrachium nipponense. Next base: position 67,381,070 of record NC_061093.1, on the reverse strand, counting down.
TATACACAAACACACACACACATATATATCATCCCCTTTCCACTCGCATCACCCCCACCAACAGCCTCCCCTCCTCATCTGGTTCCAGTATTCTTAATAATGTCTTCATCCCTATGCAATATATCTCCATCTCTATCCTCGATGACACCAAATTTACCCACATTCTGTCTCTGCCATTTCTTCAAGTTTGAAGTCTTATTGTATTACATTCGTATATATATATTATATATATATATATATATATATATATATATATATATAATATATATATATATATATATATATGGGTGTGTGTGTTTGTGTGTGTGTGTGTGTGTGTGTGTACGTAATCACAATAATATTATGTTAGTAGGTATGTATGTATGGCTTTATGTGTGTGTTTTTGTAACATTAGTAATGTTGGTGTTGTAGATGGTCGCAGAAATAGTAATAATCACTGACCACCACCGACGATAATATTCAAGCTGATAATAAATGATAACAGCAAGATTTGATGTCCACTGAAAGTCATGACGTTTTAAAGCTATGAAGTTTAACCTTTATTCGTTCCTGTCACCCTAACCCATCCTGTTAATCACTTTTTCCTCATCACTATTCGTAAAACTTCAGCGTTTATCCTGTATTGAAATACCAGATGGCATTGTTGTTATTCTGTTTTCCCAATTCGAAAAAATAATGATTTTATTCTTTGTATTCGAGTCCCTTGAATGTGTCCTTTGTTAGTTTGTCTGAATTTCGTTTGAATGGAATCAATCCATTTAAACAAAATACACTCTAATCTTTTATGTTTGCTTATAGAGATTTCACATACACTGATCCCAGTTTCGTGCACATCCTTTACCTCACAACTGAGAGACACGTTGTTATTCCATTAACTTAAATCATTCTTGCTTCATGTTCCAAAGACTTTCACCTTGAGTGAGTTCCAGGGTAGTTTGAAATCGTCTTACGCAATAAGACGATAAATGAACTGAAACCCTCCTCTCACTTCCAAGATTCGTAAAAATACTCATCAAGTCTCAATCAACAAGAAACACGGAATGGCTTCCCTAATGTGCTATCGTTTAAGGTATTTATTTGCGTTCTAGAGATTTAACTATTTATATCTTAGGAAAAATCCACCCTGTCTAAAACTGAATGAGCAGGTGGATTAAATTTTCCAAAATAATATCGTGTAGGTTTTCGGAATTGCTTTATCACAGGCTCTCATTTTATTGACATTACTAAAAAAAACTAACACAACACTTGCAAGTTATCAAACTAGATTTTAAATGGTATATAATCAGACGAACTACTAACACCATGAGTTAATTATTATCATTATTGTTATTATCATTATTATTGCTGACTTTACTATAACGATGTTATTATTTCTCTTTATTATTACTGATAATATAAAATACTTACCATCACTCAAATCCTCATTGTGGTTACTTTTTTAGATATCTTCTCAAGCGCTATACATGATTAAGTTTCCTTTAGGTAAATGGAGATCATTATACTAAAATAAAATCCTGATGGGCGGAAGATAACTGTCCCTAATTACAGCTGCAGATGAAAGCTAAATAAGCCGTTGTATAAGTCCTGTATTTAAAAAATCACTGGCAATCATTCATACTCTCTCTAACATTTTATGTGATATGAATGGGAATGTTTTTGTCATCGAAGGTTTGATCCTGATTCCGTATTCAGTTTGTAGGAGAAACAAATTTCAGTCGAGCGCAGCAGTGAAAAATAAATGTAGTATTTCGGTCGTAATGCCCATGTTTTGGGAAGGTTAAAAGTCGGATTGAATTTCGATTTTGACCTATTTTCATACAATCAACTGGGAAAATTTATTCATACGCATCGAAATCTAAAATATTAAAGATTATGAACGCTTGTATTTTAGATCCTATCAATTGGAACATAGTTTTCGTATATTCTTAAACACTAGAGGAACATCAGATTATAAATACATAGGATCATTCTTCATAAAAAAAAAATAAGTTATATAATTTTCGATTTTCAGCGTAGTTTTAGAGTGAACATTTTGATACATACGATAGCTTGGTGAAGATATGATTCAGACAAAGCATGGTGCTTTGGACGGT
>NC_061093.1:67361477-67373977 GCF_015104395.2 Macrobrachium nipponense | reverse complement strand
CCTGCCCATCCCCCCTTTCCTACACCTTCTCTTTTAGTGGAGCTGTGCCTGAGACGTTGAGACTGTTATCAGCGAGTCGTTAAGATTATATATATATATATATATATATATATATATATATATATATATATATATATATATATATATATATATATATATAATATATATATATATATGTATGTATGTATATATATATATATATATGTTGCTAAAGGCTGTTCACTATTATAATAATGATAAAAAATAAAATCTAAATATGATGCGCATGAATATGGCTGTATGAGCCGCTTTGCGTGAGTTAACATTCGAATGACTGACCTGAATTGAACTCCGTTTCCTAGATGGCTTCGGTCGCCATTATCAAAAGAATAAATCAAAGTTAATATCGGAGATTATTCTTCATGAAAAACGATAATCGATTCTTCTCATATTTATAAAATTCGGTTCTGGAGACGCTAGACCGAGTTTTTACTTTAAAGTGATTTTTGCTTTCTGCCTTTCTATGACTCAAGCGCTAGTATAGTTCGTCGGTCCGTATGCTGCTACTGTCCTTTAATTTGTTTAAATGTAGTTTGTAAAAATACTCACTCCCAGATTCATACGACACCGTTTTCATAGAATTGAGGGGGGGTCTCTATGTTACAATTCTGAATACGTCAGATGATGATTCCCAAAAGTAAGAGATTTTAACATAGCAATTTTCATTTATATATATATATATTATATAGTATATATATATATATATATATATATATATATATATATATATATATATATATATATATATCGTGATGTTACTCATTACAGCTTGTTCGGTGTGTTATATAAGATCATTACACCCTTTAAGTTGGTTCGGCAAAAAGTGATGAACAATGGTAGTTCCATTACTTTAGTCATTGAAAGACTACACTCTGAAAAAAATATAGGAATAGAAAAGTCCATTACATCTTTCAGCAAGCTCTTCAAAATAATTGATTTGAGAGGAAAACCGTCTCAGGGAAAGGGAGGAGAGATATTATATGGCATAAAGGGACCTTTACTTGAATGAACCCCAAAGGTTTGCAAACCCGGTATGGTCTACCTTTGCAGCAGGTTTAGTAGGGCCCCATTTGGATGACTGTAAGATAATAAACAAATGACTATAAATATCATAAAAGATAATGACCCAAAGAATTATTAGTCTACATAACGGACCCCGAACATTGCTGGGGTCACTATCTTCGAAAGATCCGCAAAAAATGATATATTAAAGAAACTGCTAGTCCTAGGCACATCAGGCGAGTTCAGGCTCAGATAGAGAGAGGAGTAGATGCTATTTCACTCCACTGGTCTGCTCTCTGCAGTAGACGAACGAACTGAGCAAGTTTGCAATAAACAGCATGGAAGCTTTTCATTACGTCCATCCAGTGCTTGAGAATCGACCATTTCTTTTTGCTGTACGAAGACGTCGTCTTCATTCTCTGCAACACCTGATGCCGCTGGTACTTGTGAGTTGGAGTCGCGGCCATTACTTCTTGGCTGATGCATTCGCGTTTACCTCACGAATAAGTGTTATCACACTTTCGCAGATGTGTCTTCCATGAAGCCTTCGCTGTGACGTTCTGGCACCTAATTTTAGTTGTCTGTAAAGGAAAACTTTTGAGATGGCTTTATCTGTTCGTCCGCAGTTTTTCTGTCAGCCATCAAATCATACAAACAACTGAGGCTATATGGCTGTAAATTGGTATGTTAATCATCCACATCAAATGATTGAATATACCAAATTACAGCCTCTAGCATCGGTAGTTTGTATTTCATTTAAGATTACAGTTAGCCATGATCGTGCGTCTGGACATAATTTTCTGTAAAAGAAAACTATTGTGATGGCTTTGTCTGTTCGTCCTCACTTTTTCTGTCCACGTTTTTTTTATCCGCCCACAGATTTTAAAACTACCGAGGCTAGAGGGCTGCAAATTGGTATGTTGATCATCCACCCTTCAATTATCAAGCATACTAAATTGCAGCCTTCTAGCCTCTGTAGTTTTTAAGATCTTGAGGGACGGACAGACAAAGACGTCACAACAAACTTCTTTTACAGAAAACTAAAAAAATGGGAAGCATTATAGCAAAAGAAACGTGTGATTATTTCGACGAACCTGTGGAAACGCTGACACAGGACATACCTACTCAGCGCAAATATATATATATATATATATATTATATATATATATATATATATATATATATATATATATATTATATATATATATATGTATATATATATATATATATATATATATATATCTATATATATATATATATATATATATTATATATATATATATATATGTGTGTGTTTGTGTGTGTGTGTGTGTGTGTGTGTGTATGTATGCATCCTAAGATCGACGGTAGAAAGCTGAGTGAAAACCAACGGACTCGAAGCAAGTACTTTCGTACTATATTCTAAATTTTCAAGTAGAATGAACATCGAAAGTACTTGTTCCAAGTATCCAGTTTTCACTCACCTTCCTACAGCGGATTTTAAGGATATATATATATATATATATATATATTATATATATATATATATATATATATATATATATATATATATAGATATATCATAGCTACACATATTTTCTTATAATAAGCGCTTCATTTACCAAATTTCATCTCATTCCCCCTGCCCATCGCTCCCTCCTCATTTAATCCAATCCCTGCAGGCAACCCCTCCCCCGTCCTCCTCCCCCCACACCCAGCCCCCGAAACCCCCTTTGGCACCATCGTTCTTGCCCGTTGAGTCGGAGCAATTTATCTTTCTTTATACGTAATTTAAATCTTCTCCGATGTCCCTAAGTCGGTCTGATGGGAACATAGGATTATCCCATCATGCTGAGTCAGGGACGAGGGATTGTGACACTGGAAGGACATATATATATGACTTAATTGTAGTGGGGCATCATTGCTTATTTGTTACAACTTTTTGAGGAGGTTATAAACAATCAATATAAGATTTTTTTTATCTCTCTCTTTATTTAAAAACAATATATCCTAAAGTTCATTTTACAATTCAGTACTTCTGCAATATATGTAATTAACGTAATAAATCAACAAATATATAGTCATGATATTCTTAAAATAAGGCGTATTACAACATTGACACGTGCTTTATTTCCTACGATAAAGGATGAGAGAGAGAGAGAGAGAGAGAGAGAGAGTAACCCTGCCGTTTCTCGTGTAGACACCATAGGTTCCATTTTTGGCGGTCTAGGTGAAACCGGCATTACTGTGTTATAGCATAGCCCTTCTTGTCCCCAATGTGAAAATAAAAGAAATAAAGCCTGGTCTGAACTTCCGGACTCTGGACAGCCAACAGAGTCAAAGGGCTCGATATCGAGGCCACTCTGCCGAGATCAGCTTTGCATAATCGTTTTTTTTTTTTTTTATGAAAATTTTTTATTTATGGCTGAGAGCCTCTTCGTAATTCTGTGTTTTCTCCGTCTCATTTATTTTCAATGGATCGTTAATAATTCCACAATATAAAAATATTTTCGGAATTTTATTTTATTTCCTTTGTTTACCTCGTTTTCTATAGGCTTCTCCCTTTTACATAAATTTACATTCATAGGACCCTGGCCAAAAATATTTAAACGATTAACGATAATTATATATTAACGATAACTATACAAGCGATATAAAATGAAAATAGGAAATGTTATGGATGGATAGTGTTTATGTTATATAGTAGTTTTATTAATAATGTTTTTTTAAGTGCAGTGTTTTATGCATATTTATATTTTTTCCAGGTAATGCGTCACTCCATCCGAAAACATTCATTCAGCCTTCATGGGATATGAGGTCATCAGATTGTCTCTGGTGAGCGTTCAACGTTTCATATAGTTTGTACGTAATATTAACATTTACATTTCTGATAACATAACAAAATGAATTACACTTTCACCCAACGATCAACGTAGATGTTACCGGTATTCATTTACAGTGAATTTCTGCGGAACCACCGTTTCAAAACTAAAAGTCTCGTTCTGCGTATTGCACCTTTCACTTTTTTTAACATTATTAAATTTACATTAGTGTTGAGATAGCGTGCGCATGCGCTCTGGTCTATATATATTATTTTCTAAATAAAGTAAATTTCATTGCAATTTTTACATTAATGGTTAGATAGAGTGACAGAAAGCGCACATACGCTTTGGTCCATATATATTATATTCAAATTAAGTAAATTTCATTGCAATTTGATGAATTTTAAGTTTTACTAAAATTGATTAAATATGAAACCAAACAGTTTCCTCTTTAAGATGTAAAATTTTTCATTTTTCGGGGCAGCGAAAAGTCTCAATATAACGAGATTACTCACCATTCATATGGTAGCGTCGGTAATAGTTAATATGCATATTCATTTGTTTATTATCATACGATTCGAAAACATTTACATCGGTCGAATGAATAATCTGTCAGTAAAATGTGAAGGACAAAGCATCGCGAACCCATCATTTGGATTCAGTTGAATATGCATACTCTTCATCAAAGCGTTACTTCATATGCATGTATGTATGTTCATAAGAGTACAAGCATGTAACTGTATGAATTTTAACACAAAAGGCAAGCTAGATTAAAACTATTTCGCAGAACAATAAATGGCGGGAGGGTTTACATGCAAAATGCAGGGAAAATTAGGCCGAGAAATAACGGGTTCTCATAGTCAAGGCACTATTAAATCAGAACGGAAGGTTCTGAGCAGTGGTGCCAAATAGTATGTGTTTACCCTCCAAACTGGGTATAAGACTTACACAAAACCGGGGAAATAAGTGAAATTAGCGTATCTATTTGTAGTATATATACATATTAGAGCAATTTTATCATTCATGCATTACTATGACAACTAGAATTCATGAAAACAGTTAGTAAATGCATCGGCGTATGTGTGAAGCTCCACTAAATTGGCAACGATGGTTCTGAGAGTCAGGAAACTCAGATTCTGGGGCAGAATATTGATGCAAAAGGAGAAAGAATTCCATCGAGCGGTCGGACTTGGGAGGAATGTGGTCGAACGGAGTCAAAATTTTCGAGAGGGCCTTACTTTCATGTCAAGCTCTTGGATGGAGTTAATTCTTCGGTCGAGTTTATTTTGTCAACTCTTAATACTTGTGACAATTCGCATAGACGTAAAAACACGGTCATTACTTTTGTTTCGTAAAATGCTACTTTCACGGCATAATACATCTTCTACAAGGTTGTTGACGTAACCGGGCTGTTTTTGCTTTCGTATCGGTGTGTGCAACTAAGTTATGCAGTAATCCGTTTCAACGCTTTATGAAAAGATATTTATTTGTAATATTATTGACTAATAATTTAGGCAGAGAAATATTCTAGCCCAGAATTCATTTAAGGCTCTGAATCATAACACAGCTCCATCATACAAGCCCGAACAACGTTCATTCTTTATATGATTGTTAGGAATTATATTTATTAACCCAGTTCATAAAATATCCACACACTTTAATTAAGGAATACAATGACATCGGAACGACAAGAAACAATGAATGGGTTCATGCAATATATACGTAATCTTGACAAATTCTGCCATAGCTCATTTCAGGGGAAGGAGAACTGATGACCGGGTGAAGGGTTAATTGAATGTCTTGAGGGAATTGCTTTGGGGAAGCGCCCGTTGCATTGCACCTTCCTCAGTCATTTCACTTGATCAGGGTTCCTGAGTTTCCCCCTGTCGTGTTTCCTCTTCCGTAACCGATGGGTCGTAGAAAGAACGAGGCTCTCTCTCTCTCTCTCTCTCTCTCTCTCTCTCTCTCTCTCTCTCTCTCCAATTTGAAGAAAGTAAAGGAATAACAGACCTTCTCTTCATTTTCTCCGTCCATCACCAACCAATTTTTGTTAATTGCCGCCTGTTAAGAATTTCCATTTTTCGCTTGTTAATATTTGCCTTTTTGTTTTAGAGTAAATTGGTCTGCGTCTTGAATACCTCAGACGCTTAGTAAAATTAAAAAATAAATCGTTGTGTTAGACTCGATTGCAACAAAGCTTGAAATGGCCATTTTTTTTTAGGGAATATTTGAAGTGAGTTAAAGATGTGGTCTTGCATATACGTTTACGCTGAATAAATTCATTATAAATACGCAAATATATTTCCTGCATCCATTTGCCTTTAATGTCTGAAAAGACACAATCAATAAAATTATATATAATCACTCCGACAATTAGCATTCCACAAGTGTACATACATATATACATGCATACTATATATATATATATATATATATATATATATATATCTATATATATATATATATATATATATATATATATATATATATACACATATATATCTAAAGAGGTGAAAGAGGGGGAATGGCTAATAATATGTTTAAAGTGTTTTTATATAATAATAAAGTCACATAGCTCTGCTTGCCTAGAGACAAGGGTGGTACACTGCAAAGTTCCGGAGAGAGAATGGTATTTGCTGAACAAGCAACTTGTCTCAGAGGTCGTTCCCCGTTTGCGAGGCATGTGCATTCGTTTGTACGCGTATTACAGGCCTACTGGTTCAGGTACTTGTGGAAGACGCATTCTTTGTGCAAAGGAGAGAACAAGCGGTTACCCTAAGTGTCAGGAGAGAACGCCCATCGAAAAGGTAAGACACGTTCTTTAAAAACTTAGAAAATCTGTTACCTTTTGGGAAAGAGAGAGAAGTGTGGAAATATTCTCTTTACGTAAATACTTTGAAAAGAGTGACGTGTGGTGTCTATATAACTATTATCTTTATTACAGATGGGTCCGATTCCATGGTTGATTAGGAATGGAATTCTCTAATTGACTAATACTAGACAGTGTGACTTGTTTGGGGTTTGAGATGTAACCTTAGTCCGGAAGGTAGAATGTTATCTTATTGGTTTTCTTTATGGGCAGATTTGGGTATTTGTGCCATTATGACTTGTTAATCATTTTGTTCTTTGTTATAACCAATTGCTTTGGGAAATAAATGATATTTTTTGTATATTTACGCAGTCTTAATAAGCCTCGTGACATCTTACAGACAGGGCACCGTTGGCAACAGGTAAGAGTTCCCAGTTTGTGTAGTTTAGGGAATAGAGGGGGGGTAATAGTGGTGCCAGCGGTAAAGGCTTTTTATATATTTTTCAAGCTGTAGGTACGCTCCGAAGGGACTGGTGACCAGTTAGAATAGGGGGTTTCGGTTTTTATTTTGATAGGAGAAGGGGTTATTAATCATGTCACAGGCAACTCAGGGTCATTACTGCTGATTCGACAGAGAGAAGCTGTTCCTCAGACAGTCTTCCTCTCCCAAGCCAAGCCAGTTTGTTTCTTGAGATTACGGAATAAAGGTGTTTAAAAAGAGAGAAAAGGGGGTGGGGGGAGAAAAGTTTGGTTTTCGACATATTAAAGTGTTTCGCAGTTCGCGCATGTTTGCGGTGTATGTGAATTCGGTTTACGGTCATATGAAGACGTAAGTGTATTTTCGAGTTTTTTTTTTTCTTTCTTATTTTTTTCCCTCTTTTTGTTTTGTGGATTTTTCTTTAACTTTTTGTTCTTGTTCATGTTCCTTATGTTTGTGTGTGGCGAACTTGCCTGAGTGGGATTTTTGCGGCAAGTCGTGCCAGAGAGAGAGAGAGAGAGAGAGAGAGAGAGAGAGAGAGGCGAGTTAGCTCGGAAACACCTTACGTTCTTACTTTTCCTATCCCTTTCTTATTATTATTATTTTTTTATTGCCATTTTCGTGGGGTTGATTTTGTGATTGGGGACGGGGCACGCTCTTACCTTTTGTTATCTGTTTGTTGGAAAATTTTTTTTTCTCCTTGATTGGGTTTAGTGTATATAAGTACATTGATGTTATTGAGATCGGGGAACAGCCTTGGGAAACAAGATAAAATGGCAGATACCAACCGACGACGCTACTACATCACGTGACGAACATTTCTGCGGGGGTCAGCCCCGTTCAAAGGGATCGTGGATGGCGCTTTGTCACAACCTTTGCATATTTTCATAGAGGGGAGTTAATAACTATTTAGCGGGAAAGAATAGTAGTAGACGATGTAGAGGCATTCAGAGAGGCGAAAGCTTTGCTAGATTTCAATAAGGGAGACCTCAGTCATAGGTCAAGGAGTTTCCAATTTACGAAATGTCGTACCTGGACAGACTTGCAAGCATTTTTGAAAACCGCATATGGCTCAAAGGAACACGGAGATATGGTGAGAGACCTTCGAGGTCTTATAAACTACGGAAAGGCACTAATAGCCTTGTAGAACATAGTTCAAAGCTGTTTGACGCAGTGGCAGATTGGTAGGAAAATTGAAAACATCTAAATGGGTTACAGGGGATAATCTCCCTCTAAATAATGTTCATAAACTGATCTATTTTTCCCTGCTCTTACACGAGGTACCCGATGCAATAGTGGATATGCTTTGATGAAAAGGTTGAGCCTACCTCAGAACGAAGATTACTTTATACCCAAATAGATAAACACAGGTCTAAATGTCCCACCGTAGATAGCACAATTTTTAACGGACAGGCCCGAGGATAGAGTACAGAGAGACACGGAACTCTCTTCTCATCGTCGTGTGCAAAAGTTGAGTATAAAAACAAAAGATCGTTCGATCAAAAGCAACAGCAGTTGCGTTTGTTTCAACTGCAATAAACCAGGACATCCGAAATTGTGTAGGGTTAAATATTGCGGAATGTGTAAAAGTACTGAGCATTATTGGCATCTTGTCCGTCTCAGATACGGAGAGAGGCGAGGCCTGCACCGCAAGGTTTCTGGTAATTATAATGTGAGAACTTCCCAGGCGGGTCAAACCATGGGCAAAGGGATCGGCGAAATTTTTGGAAGCCCGATCAACAAAAAGGGTACAGGTGATTGGTATATGCCATTGTGGTCTCGTGGGGGACGCCCCAGAGCCCAAGCCCATAGTCTATGGAACAGTAGGGGATGTGGATATCCCGGTTTTTCATAGACACTGGGGCATCAATAAATCTAATGGACTATAATTTGTATCATCCATGTTCTCCAATTACCCTTTGCAGCCCTCTACGGAGACGGTGTGTGATGTGCAAGCCCATAGATTAAACACCCTGGGTTGTGTACAAATAAGGTTTGCTCTCGGTGACAGAGTGTTAACAGAACCTTTTTTGGTAATAAAAGGGAATTGCCTTAGGTAATAAAAACTCTTGTTGGTCATCCTGCTTGTAGAAGAACACAAGATTTCGATCCATGCGGGTGCTAATGGGATAAACAATCGGGAAAATGAATTACCTCATACCATATGAGGACGTGAATACGAATGGAGGACATGGAGGTTATTGAAAGAGGAGAGGTGCTCGGTGTATTAATTGCGGTGATACGAGTGTTATGGGGAAAGGTAATGTTAAAACACACGTTGGTGATCTGGAAGATGATTTACTGGGGGTTCTATCAGAGTTCATAGTGGTAACAATGATACTAACAATACTGGTGATGATACTAATATGGATGTTGTTTCTGATACTAACAATGCTGGGGATAATACTGAGGGTGGTAATTTGTATGGGGCTGGCAAGGGGAGATACTAACCACAAATATAGAGGTGTTTTATTTGAAGACATTATGTTACTACCAGGTTCAAAGGTTATGGTAAAAGTTAAATTGAAGGAAATGAGAAAACCCACAGATGTGTGTTATTGAAAACAGTGAAAAGCTCAGGGAGTTGTTAGCACGGCATCGTGAACAGTGTATCCAAGAATGGGGTTACGTGGGTGGAGCTATTAAACTGTAATGATACAGTAGGAGATACCAGAAAAATACATATATAGTAGACTTCCATGATTGGAACTGCGATAGTGGTTCTGTGGCTATCGTAGAGGGGAAACCTGAGTTTTCGGAGGCAGAAATACAATCAAGGAAACAAACCTTTAGTGAACATTTGGCTAATGCGGATTATAGCGAACACGTTGAAGCGATAAGCGGGCTCTTGGCGGAATTTGGGGATACGGTAGCCTTGCAAGGTGATAAATTGTTGTTGACTAATGTCTTAGAGCATAAGGTAAATTTGGAGAGCAACACAAAACCTATTTATATTCCTGCAATATCGCATACCTTTCAAAATCAGAGAACAGGTAGAGAAAGAAAGTTAATAGATGGGAAGAAGAAGAATCATTAGACCCAGTGTGTCTCCTTACAACTTTCCCTTGTTAGCGGTACCTAAGAAAGACGATTCGGTCCGTGTATGCGTCGATTTTATGGACGTTTAAATGAGAAAACGATCCCTGACCGCTACCCAGTTACGTGCATACCAGATCTTTTTGTCGAAATTGGGGGACATAATATTTATAGCTCAATTGATTTGGCGCAAGGTTTCTTACAGGTCCCTCTCAGCGAGAGTAGCAAGGAATATACCGCCTTTTCAGTGCCCAAGGGACACTATGAATTTACGCGAATGCCTTTCGGTTATCGGGCAGTCCGATGACTTTTACCAGGTTGGTTGAACACAGTTTTGCACGGGTTATTGGGCAAAAATGTTTTTGTGTATATGGATGACATCCTGATCGCAACGGACACGATCGCGCAACACCTGGGAAGTGCTTACAGAAGTACTTAGAGGCTTAGATTAGCGGGGTTGAAAATCAAGTTAGCAAGTGTTCGTTCTTGAAAAAGCAGATACATATCTAGGTCACGTCATATCTAAGGAAGGGGTTAGAGTAAATGACGATAAGTCAAAGCAATAGCGAATTTTCGCATCCCCAGATCAAAAGAAAGAGATTAAGTCATTCCTGGGTATCGCCGGTTTCTTCAGGAGGTTCGTAAAAGGGTTTTCTAACATAGCAGCTCCCCTAACTGATGTGTTGCGGGAAGACGTTCAATTTCAATGGAAGGAATCCCAGGCGGAGAGTTTTCAAAAGCTTAAAGATGCGCTAATGAATCCCCCGGTTTTTGAAGTTTCCAGATTTTAGGAACCTTTTACATTAGTGACTGATGCAAGCCAGGAAGGCATAGTGCATGCCTTATGCAAAAGTTTGATGGGAAATTTCATCCTATAGCTTTTTATAGCAGGAAGTTCAGGACAAAAGGCAGTAACGAGAAGTCCATGGCCACCATAGATAAGGAAGCCTTTGCAATAGTGTCGAGCTTAGTTCATTTCAAAATGTTACTGATGGGGAATAAAGTAGAAGTCCTTACAGACCACAAACCGTTACTTGATCTTTTTAATAAACCCGATTTGTCTCCCAAAAGAGCTCGATGGTTTCTAACTATCAGAGATTTTTTGATGCAAAGCTCAAAAAATATAGAGGGCAAATTTAATGTTGTCGCGGAAGCTTTGAGCAGGAGTTTTCATGACGTGGAAGGTTTCCAAGTCGCGCAGGTCACTAAACGAAGCCATACAATGGGATATACCCCACATAGAGCTAAAGCAAGATGAAGACGAGGTCTTAGCAGATGCGAAAGCATTTCTGAGAGGGGAATTAGTCAAGAAACGTTATAGCTTGCCTTTTTCGGGTTTGGAGTTAGAAGGAAATCTGTTAGTTAGGAAAAATTAAATATAAGTTGAGAACCAGTGAAAGTAAAGGAGATACGACACAGATCGTAATTCCGAAGTCTTAATTCCAGTGGTTTTAGATATAGTTCATTGCAGGTTCGGTAGTCCTCACTTGGAATAGAAAAACTTATGATGAGGTTCGGGCTAAATACATTTGGAAAAATATGGGTAAAGATGTGGAAAATTTCGTAAGGATTGTGCGGTGTGCAACGCATGTAAGCCTGCTAGAACAACGTCATGCGAATTAGGATCGTATCCTATACCGAGTAAACCTTTTCAGAGAATACATATGGACGTCTTAGGGAATTTTGTGAGTCTAGATACGCGAACAAGTACTTGCTAGTGATAATAGATGAACTTACAAGGATAGTAGAAATTTTCCCACTTAAGCATAAAACAGCCGAAGAAGTAGCAATAGCATTCTTCAATGGTAATCGTTTGCAGATACGGTTCACACCCGAAGTTCTATTAACCGACAATGGGAGGGAATTTGTGAACAAAACCTTGGAGTGTTTAGCTGAATTCATGGGAATACAGAAAGTAACAATTATTCCATACAGACCCGAGGCTAATGGGTTGTGCGAACGAGCGAACAGGAAAGTGCTCGAAGCGCTCAGAAAAACGGTAGGTGGTAATGATAGAAATTGGGACAGATATATTAACGTTGTTAGACATAGCATTAACACCATGGTTAGCGATTCAATTAAAATGTCCCCTTTTGAAGCTTTGTTTGGTTATCCAGCGCGAGGCACATTTGATTTGTTAACTACGCCTCACCATGGGGGAGGATACAGTTGAAGCGCTGATATCCACAGCGAGAGAGAGACACGCATGTCTTAGCCGTAATCTCGAGTCCACAACCAGAGATATGGTTCAAAAGAGTATTAGTAATCATCTGATACCCAAGATCAATGTCGGTGATAAGGTATTTTTAAAACTTAACGTGAGAAATGAGTTAAA
>NC_061093.1:67323977-67351477 GCF_015104395.2 Macrobrachium nipponense | reverse complement strand
CCATGAATGAACGACTTTTTAACAGCCATCGAAATCCAGGAGTATAGTGGGAGTCTCTGCAAATGACTGAATGGAAAATCCGAAAAGAATTATCCTTATTGAATTCAACGTCAATGCAACCGTTCCTCGAAATATGGGTCGCTGGCATTTGATGCCTTTTGCTCGTGATATTTTTGATTGACTGACGGACTAGTGGGGATTCGTCCAGTATTGTAATATTACCGAATGGATGCTTGCATGACATTTCGTTTATTGGCAAGGTAAAATTCTAATGTTGCCAACTGCGTTCTGTTGGTATGAAAGTAAAAATCATTTATTTTATTATTATTATTATTATTTTGTCTTTCATAATCCTCCAATTCGACTAGGTGGTATTTATAATGTGGGGTTCCGGGTTGCACCCTACCTCCTTAGGAATCCATCACTTTTCTTACTATGTGCGCCGTTTCTAGGATCACACTCTTCCGCATGAGTCCTGGAGCTACTTCGGCATTTATAGCTTTTCCAGATTCCTTCCCAGGGATCTTGGGATCGTGCCTAGTGTTCCTATGATTATGGGTACAATTTTCACTGGCATATCTCGTATACTTCTTGTTTCTATTTTCAGGTCTTGATACTTATCCATTTTACCCTTATTATTATTATTATTATTATTATTATTATTATTTTTCTTTTTTTTTTTTTGTTCTATCACAGCCCTCCAATTCGACTGGGTGGTATTTATAGTGTGGGATTCCGGGTTGCATCCTGCCTCCTTAGGAGTCCATCACTTTTCTTAATATGTGCGCCGTTTCTGGGATCACACTCTTCTGCATGAGTTCTGGAGCTACTTCAGCCTCTAGTTTTTCTAGATTCCTTTTCAGGGATCTTGGGATCGTGCCTAGTGCTTCTATGATTATGGGTAACGATTTCCACTGGCATATCCCATATCCTTCTTATTTCTATTTTCAGATCTTGATACTTATCCCTTTTTTCCTTCTCTTTCTCTTCAACTCTGGTGTCCCATGGTATTGTGACATCAATGAGTGATACTTTCTTCTTGATTTTGTCAATCAACGTCACGTCTGGTCTATTTGCACATATCACCCTATCCGTTCTGATACCATAGTCCCAGAGGATCTTTGCCTGATCGTTTTCTATCACTCCTCAAGGTTGGTGCTCGTACCACTTATACTGCAAGGTAGCTGAGTTTCTTGCACAGGCTCTAGTGGAGGGCTTTTGCCACTGAATCATGCCTCTTTTTGTACTGGTTCTGTGCAAGTGCCGGGCATTCGCCTCGCTATGTGGTTTATGGTTTCATTTTTCGTATTGCACTTCCTACTAAATATGGGAGAGATGTTATTTCCGTCTATCGTATTTTGAACATATCTGGTTCTTAGGGCCTGATCTTGTGCCGCTATCATTCCTTCAGTTCCCTTCTTTAGCTCTCCCCTCTGTAGTTTTTGCCATGTGTCATCGCTGGCTAGTTCTTAGTCTGTCTCATGTATTGTCCGTGCATTTGGTTTGTTGTGCCCGTCCTCTGTTCTGTTTGTCATTCTCCTGTCTCTGTATATTTCTGGGTCTTCGTCTACTTTTAATAGTCCTTCTTCCCATGCACTCTTTAGCCACTCGTCTTCACTGGTTTTCAGATATTGCCCCAGTTCTCTGTTCTCGATGTTGACGCAGCCCTCTCTAATTATTATTATTATTATTATTATTATTATTATTATTATTATTATTATTATTATTATTATTATTATTATATTGTGTATGGTGGCAACAGACCTTCTCTCAAACATATTTTATTGAAAATAATGGCAGAATTTACAGAATTGATTTTATACAAAATTATTTCAATTTTCCTATGTCTGTCTTTCTGGAACGCTGGTATTACTATGCAGTGTGACAGAAAGACAGATCATAAGCAGAATTGAAAGAATTTTGTATTAAATCAATTTTGTGATTCTGCCATTTATTTCTAATAAAACTTACTATTATAATTATTATTATTATTATTATTATTATTATTATTATTATTATTATTATTATTATTATTATTATTATTATTATTATTATTATTATTATTATTATTATTATTGGAGAAACAAATCCACAGTTATATAATGGTACATATATTTCAGTTTACATAATTGTGGATTTGTTTCTCTATTTGAAGACTCGTGCTACTATGAGGATTTTTTTAATTTAATTAATTATTATTATTATTATTATTATTATTATTATTATTATTTTATTATTATTATTATTATTATTATTATTATTATTATTATTATTATTATTATTATTATATTTGTGTCATAAAAATCCACAATCAAATTGTAGAGTATATTGCTATGTAATATACGACATGTGAATTTCTTAATATTTGTTATTATTATTATTCTTTTTTTTCCTTTTTTTTTTTTTGCTCTATCACAGTCCTCCAATTCGACTGGGGTTCCGGTTTGCATCCTGCCTCCTTAGGAGTCCATCACTTCTCTTACTATGTGTGCCGTTTCTAGGATCACACTCTTCTGCATGAGTCCTGGAGCTACTTCAGCCTCTAGTTTTTCTATGTTCCTTTTCAGGGATCTTGGGATCGTGCCTAGTGCTCCTATGATTATGGGTACGATTTCCACTGGCATATCCCATATCCTTCTTATTTCTATTTTCAGATCTTGATACTTATCCATTTTTTCCTTTTCTTTCTCTTCAACTCTGGTGTCCCATGGTATTGCGACATCAATGAGTGATACTTTCTTCTTGACTTTGTCAATCAACGTCACGTCTGGTCTGTTTGCACGTATCACCCTATCCGTTCTGATACCATAGTCCCAGAGGATCTTTGCCTGATCGTTTTCTATCACTCCCTCAGGTTGGTGCTCGTACCACTTATTACTGCAAGGTAGCTGATGTTTCTTGCACAGGGCTCCAGTGGAGGGCTTTTGCTACTGAATCATGCCTCTTTTTGTACTGGTTCTGTGCAAGTTCCGGACATTCGCTTGCTATGTGGTTTATGGTTTCATTTTTCGTATTGCACTTCCTACATATGGGAGAGATGTTATTTCCGTCTATCGTTCTTTGAATATATCTGGTTCTTAGGGCCTGATCTTGTGCCGCTGTTATCATTCCTTCAGTTTCCTTCTTTAGTTTCTTCGTGTGTCGTTGTTTGATACTCTTCCTCCCTGTCGTCTTCTGTGGCATCGTCTCTCAGTTTGTCTTCGTGTAATTTGTTGTCGTGAGACATTTCCCTTTCCAGTTCTTCTCTTTCTGTGTGGGGAGAGCCTGTTCTTTTTCTTTATGTTCCTTACTTGGTCTGCCAGCCTCTGCTCTGTTTGGGGGGTGTTATTCCTCTCATTCCAGATGTTGACCAATCTTCTTCTATATCCTCTCTCCGTCGGGTTGCTTCTGATGTAGCATCTCCATATTTCCTTATTTTCTTCTCTTGTCCATTTCTTCTTCCTTTTGCTTCTGTAGCTCCAATCTTCAGCTGTTGATTACTGTCGTTGTTGTGGTGATCAGTTGCTGGATGACGACTCCAAGTACCTGACCGTCGTCTTCCCCTTCAACTTGGGTTGAATACCTGGTTGCCGGACGTAGCTCCTCTGTTGCCAGAGGTTCCATTTACGTCGTTATCGTTTATTCCTTCATTTCTTTCCATCATTGCTGAGTTTTGCTATTTAACCCATAGCTGGACCCTACCCCATCAGGGATAGGTACTCATTCACAGCTGAGTAGACTGAGGAAATTATGGTAAAGATCCTTTCCCAAGGAATCAACGCCGAGGAGAGCGGTCACCCATCCAACGACTGACCAGCCCCAATATTGCTTAACTTGACTCATTATTATTATTATACAAATGTTTCAGAAAAAAACGTGAATATTACCTGATGAAATACATTATACAGGTATTTACATAAATACAATAATACGTCCTATTTTCAAAATAACATAGGGATGACTCTCAAGAAAATCATTTCCTGCCACCAATAAGTCATTTAGGGTCTTTTTCTTTTCTGATCTAATCCATCGTTCACGGAAAAAAAAAAGTGTCGAAAACATTTCTCTTAGTCAGGATCATATAATAACGGACATTACCGGTAAATGCGAGTGACCCCGTCAGTTGTTCCAAATGTCTTTATACACGAAAGACGCATTGTAACACATATTCTAATATTCTTATCAAATGTCATTAAGATTATATCAATGAAAGTCTTGTTTATCAAAAGTTCACCCCGCTTTCCATATCTCTTGGAAATAAATACTATCTCAATTCTGGAACCAATGTGGGCGAATAAATCACTAATATACTCATTTTAGCTTGTACTTCACTTTCGTTGTAAATCGCTGTAAACAAATGAAACAGCTACTTCCTACCTCAGTGTCTTTTAGGCCTTACCGTGACCCGTTATCTGCTGTTCTTCTTATGTTAAATCCTTCAGGGTCTGTGACGGACATGTGTGGAAAAAAACATTCGTGGAATTGGAATTCTATGAGGCTATTGGGAAATTACAATGACGGTCACCCTCTTGATCAATACGTAATTGGAACAGGAGAGAGAGCTTGGTAGCGATTTCGAGATCAATCAAAAGTGGCAATAACTGACAGACTCTCTCTCTCTCTCTCTCTATCTCTCTTCATTCATCTTTTACGGAAGAGCATGCCCTTGTAGTTGTTGTGAATAATAGCTTTCCGTATCGCTAACGATTTTAAATGTTTAGGTGAGACATTCCTACTTTAAATAATGCAAATATTAGTTATTACTGGAATTCTAATTGAACATACATATCTAAGGATGTATGCACATTTGACTAAGCATGTTATTAATGCTTGAAAATTTGAGAAAAACGTAACCTATAACAAATACATCTTCTAAGGGAATGGAACTCGATGGAATTTACAATACCCATGAAGACTTCAGAGTTAAAAGATATAACCGAGTAATTCCCAGACCTCACACTTTTCTTTCATATCTACAGATATTGAATTGGTTTGGTTCCATTGGTAGTGCTATATTGTAGTCACTCATCTCTCTCTCTCTCTCTCTCTCTCTCTCTCTCTCTCTCTCTCTCTCTCTCTCCTCTGCTTGTTCCTTAGTGATTATGTATGTATAACGGAAACTGCACATTGAGGTAGGTAGCATCTGTTTCATATGTTTACAGCTATTTATGAAGGAAATTAAATACAAGCAGTGATCAGCGATACATCAATGGGTTATTTGGTAATAGTGGTTGCAGAATTAAGAGGGTATTTAGTATACCATGAGATACGACAAACAGCGTATACTTTTGATAGAACAAGACTTTCATTAATATAGCCTCTGAGACACTCGATAAGAATACTGGAATATTTGTCCATTCGACTAATTTTACAGAATCGTTTAATCTGCTATATTACTCATGAGTATCAACTGCAAAGCTCTTGAGATGGCTAATTTTATTAATACGTGGCCATGATTTTTTGTCCTTATGAATGCACTTTATTGTTTTAATTTTTTTCAGCACAAATATTGCGCATCTATCTTGGCCATGAAAAGTCGGGGAAAGTGGCCTGTTATTGTAAGAATTAAAAATAATTTTAGTATCCAATCATAGTATATATATATATAATATATAGGATATATATATATATAGAATATATATATATATATATATATATATATATATATCTATATATATATAATATATATATATATATAATATATATAAACTATTCATACATATCTGACTAGTCATGTTTCACCATTCGCAAGAATCTGATCACGGACATAAGCGAAATGATATACGTCTTATCTCATGGGTAAAAGCAGCATCATTTCAAAATGGAGAGAAAGGAGGTATTACAGAGACGTAAGAGGCAATAACAAGAGAAAGGTCAGGGTGCCATGGTAGATCAAAAGACACCGAAACCTTTCATCTTGTCAGGAGTTGAACCCATTAAGACTTCAACAGAGAGACACAGACTGTTGCAGCAAAGAATTCAAGTGACAGAATTGCCCCATTTTTTTCCGCTAGTACTATTCACCAAATGGAACGAACTGTCTTATTGATAAATCTCTCTCTCTCTTTCTCTCTCTCTCTCTCTATATATATATATATATATATATATATATATATATATATATATATATATATATATATATATATATATATATATATATATTATATATATATATTTCAATAGAAAAAGCCTGTGTGGAGCGAAAGGTCCAGCGGGGAAACTGAATTCTAAAACATTTGTGTCGATGAATTATTCATCAGAGCATATTTTTTTAATTTTGACCTTAGCGGACAGACCAGAACTGGGGGAGACAATGTACTTGCGACTTAAAATAAATGTGATAAAAATTCGAGATAACATTTGGCCGACATCACATCAAAAAAAACATTGGTTTTCATATTTTCATATTCGTTAGAGCACTATGTCGTGAAAATATAGAAAGTAAGTCAATTGCATTTTATCATAAAAGAATATCTGTGCGAAATAAAGGTTTTTGCACTGGAAGGTGTCCTCGGTGTTTCAAAATTTTTTTTATTCATGCTGTTTTTCGTTCATTCTTTTTTTCTTTTTTTTTTTTTTTTTTGGGGGGGGGCTCCATTCTGTGCCCAAAATTTAAGAGAGAAAGTATCCTCCCACGGGACAATGTAACCAACACCCAATATTGTGAAAGATAATTTCGAATATAAAAGTGATTTTGTTTGCAACCTTTTCATGGTTTTGACGCATACATATTTACTTATATATATATATATATATATATAGATATATATAATATATAATATATATATATATATATATATATATATATATACATACATGTAAATGTGTGTGTATTTATGTATATAAACCGCAAAATTAAACATTAGATGTAATTAGGAATAGTCTTATTCTCTCGAAGAAAAAATTGTGCAAAGGTCTAAGAATAGAAAAGGAAACGAACAGAGCAATCCCTTTCATTCCTATTACTGTACCTCCGTTCATATTCTCTTTCTTCTACCTGATTGCCCACCCTCTCATAATAATTAATTCATAGCGCAACTGCGAGGTCTTCCTCCTGTTACACATTTAGAATCTTTTTACTGTTGATTTTCAGTTCCTCGTTGGACGAGTGGTTTACCTGCTCGCCTACCGATTCGGCAGTCCAGAGTTCGATTCCCCGCTCTGTCAACGTGGAATCAGAGGAATCGATTTCTTGTGATTAGAAACTCATTTCTCAATGCAGTGTGCTTCGGATCCCACAAGAAGCTGTAGGTCCCGTTGCTAGGTAACCAATTGGTTCCTAGCCACTAAAAATATCTAATTCTTCGGGCCAGCCCTAGGAGAGCTGTTCATCAGCTCAGTGGTCTGGTTAAACCAAGGTAGACTTAACTTTACAGTCAATTTCAGTTTTCGCGCAGAATGACCTCATAGGTATACCAGTGCTTGGACTTTGGCCTAAATTATATATTCTGTTCTATTCTATTTGAGACCCTTTACCTCACCGAAAGCTCGTTAGCACGGGACGAAAAATAAGGCAGTAATCCTCACGCATAACAAAAAGCAAGAGCTGTTGCCTGGTCCTCCTAATCTTATCTGGGAAAACGTTGCTTCTCTGAAAATGATTATTCTCTCAAGAGCATCTATTTTTATGCATTTAAACTCATTCTATTACGCCTCTTGATTATCTTTGGTTTCATTCTTTTTTTTTTTTTTACTTTTCGTTTGCATTAGGAAGGTGCAAATGGTAAATTAAGTCTATCTTAGTTTAACCAGACCACTACTGAGCTGATTACCAGCTAACCTAGGACCGGCCCGAAGGAATAGATATTGTTTACGTGGCTAGGAACCAATTGGTTACCCAGCAACGGGACCTGCAGCTTATTGTGGGATCCGAATTACATTACATCGAAAAATGAATTTCTAATCAACAGAAATAAATTCCTGTGATTCAACTTTGATAGAGCGGGGAATCGAACTCGCGGCTACTAAATGCTACCAGATACAAATTTCATAAACCGGAAGTAAGGCAACAATGACAGTTCCAAATGAGAACTGAAGATTCACTATCAGGAAGTGAATTGCGACTAATGGTTAATACTCATAAGTATGACTAACACTCATACGTATTTCGGTGAATACGATGGCATATGTCCTTTCTAAAACCACGTTCGAAATAAAATTGCACCTTCCTTGTTGAAGTTTTTAGCTTCTTGTAAAAGAACACTATGGAGATGGCTATTAGTCTCTCCATCCGCACTTTCTCTTTCCTCCCTCATATCTTGAAAACTATAAAGGCTCCATGGCTGCAAATTATGTTGATCTCCACCCTCCAGTCAGCAAACATACCAAATTGCAGCCCTCTAGCCTCATTAAGTTCTGTTTTATTTATGGTTAAAGTTAGCCACCATCGTGCTTCTGGCAACGATGTAGGATAGACCACCATTGGGCCGTGGCTGAAAGTCTCATGGGCCGCGGCTCATACAGAAAATTTGATTGCTCAGAAGAGGCCTCGCGCGCATTGTTGTACTTGTTGAGAGTGAGTATGGTACCAAAATGGACCAGGATTTCTTTTTGAAGATAATTCATTTTTGTTCAAACCTCCAGATTAGCTGATAATATTTACCAGATTAGCGAATATGTTTCATACATTATTCTGAGTACTGGGAACATTGATGATAATTATAGTCTATAGTCATATACTGTATTACTTAATGGTTATTATAAAAATAACATTAACATTGTCTTTCGACAAGCTTCTTGCAAGATAAGGCGTAGAATCTAGTGTTGCCATTCAACAGATCCATGCCAGTTCAAAGGCCAGCATGTGAACGCTAATTTCGCTTTCCTAACATCAGGAATTAAATTCGAATTATGATTTAGCGCAGATCAAAACATTTATTTAGAAATTCATTTCTAGGAATACATTAATATATTAAACTGAAATATACTGTACAGCTTAACATACGTAATATAGTAATTGTGAACAATACATATATAGGCGTTATTAAAAACGCCGATTTAAAATAATAACTGAAATTCACTTTCAGGTATGTTTTATATCCGTTTGTACAATATTGCTGAATTAGGAGACAGCGATGAACATAACACTAGGCGAATAGTTACCAAAACACAATTCAATCAATTAACGTCCCATTCATCAGTGATGATGTCTAGTTAGAGTACAATGCTGACCTAGAGCCGATGTGGACAATATTTAGAATTTTGTTTAGAAAATTGATCAGTGCATCCGAATTATGTCTGCATTGCTTAAAATGAGATTATTTTAATGAATAGTCATAAGGATGTTTTCCAAAAAGCCATTTAACCTTACCATTAAAAATCTAACATGAAAGTAAATTTTATTTCCTTTTATTTTTATGATTTTCGTAATTAACGAATATGTTCCAGTGATGAGGTTTACTTTGTCATTCGGTTATTCGCAAATTCGTTGAGGACCCATAAAATAATAATAATAATAATAATAATAATAATAATAATAATAATAATAATAATAATAATAATAAAATAAACACATAATCACATGAGTCAATAAAATGGAAAAGTAAATCCGCAATAGTTTGTCTGTTGATTATGTTATTTAAAATATAGAGCTTTTGATGACCATAACAAAATCAAACAGACAAACTATTTTGGATTTACTTTTCCAATAATAATATTAATGATGATAATACTTGATGACTTCGGAACTCTATTCGCAGTTATTCCATGTGAAGACAATACTTTGGGCACCTTATTCGGGATTTAGGCAGAAAATATACGAACTGTCTCTCTCTCTCTCTCTCTCTCTCTCTCTCTCTCTCTCTCTCTCTCTTCAGGGAACATGTATATTCATTTACTGCTTCAGTATTTCCAAGGACAATTATCCTAATTTCTCTTCTCTATCGTCATCGCGTATGCAACCAATGTTTCATTTATAATTTTATTTTCCTTCTGAAGTAGTATAGTTGTGTTTCTTTATTTGAAATAAAATATCCTAGTTGACTGAGCCATCTTCGGAGGTGCTTTTAGAATAGATTGAGAGTTTTATCTCCTTCCAAAACAATAATAAAATGTAGGAACGTACCGGAAACCGAGTAGGCTATTTTGATCATTCATTTAGTAACATCAGATTCTCGTAAAAGAAAAGAAAAAAAAAACAAAAAAAAAAAAAAAAAAAAAAAACTGATGATATTTGATAGTTAGTATCATTCGTAGTATTAATAGGATGAATTATTTTACTACATATAATACGTATAAGATTGCTGCACTGAATTTGGTTTTTGACAATTCAAGGATTTCTCCGGATCAGAGCTATCACAAATTACATTCATGTCATAAAAAAGAGTATTCCACTAATTAAACACTTTTTCTCATATACAGAAAAAATAATTGCCTGTACTGAAATCTAATTGATAAGAAGAGTAAAAAAACAACATCATAAAAACAAGTAAGTAGTTAATCTATTTCTGATGAACAAATACTGGATTTCTACTGCAATATGCACACCATTGTATTTCCATATGAAGTTGAATATTCCTGATACCAAATGAAAGAAAATTAATGTCAATACAGAGGAACCTGAACGGACGATAATAGATGTACATGTATATATATATATATATATATATATATATATATATATTATATATATTTATTATATATGTGTGTGTGTGTGTGTGTGTGTGTGTGTGTGTGTGTGTGTATGTGTGTATATAGATGGTATGGTTTAAGGCTATAAAATTAAAATATGATGATTTTAATTATTTGAGCAGAAAGAAGCAATAGTTGCTTTGTTTGTCCGTGAACGAAAACAAGGTAGCTGAGATGTACTTAATACCACTCAAGATTTAATAAGAATGATGATTGCTAAGAAATGGGGAACAGTAGGCCATTCGATGTAACGTGCCTTTCTGATGTATTTACCTTCTCACAAAGCGTAAACGATATGAAGGGTTTCTTTGTGGGGAAAATGAATGAAATCATGGTTTCTAGATTTATACAGTAATACAGATATCGATGAAAACGACTCAGAATCGACAAGAGCAAGACAGGAGCTATTCATTGTTGCCGTCTCTTATATGTATATATTATATATATATATATATATATATATATATATATATATATATATATATATATAGTATATATATATATATATATATCAACAATACCCCTCCAGTGATGGAGACTGCATTCAGTTGACTTCCATTCCCAAAGCAAATTGGTATTTCTTAAATAATTTTACATTCGACGTATTCATTGAAGTATACACGTAGAACTTCAATCATTTAACAACTCCTGTTCTAACAAACCCTAAAAATAGTCTCGTTATTCGTTACTTTTCATTAGAGTATAACTTAATCAATTGCAACTTCATAAACAAAACAAATATCTATGAACGAGTTTTGTATGTTGTTGTCTAGAATTTTTTTTTTTCATATCTGATATTTTCCTGATAAAACGTGTTTAAAATTCGTTGAAACATGGAAGGGTTCTTTTATTTAGCGCTGTTGTTACTATAATAATAATAATAATAATAATATAATAATAATAATAATAATAATAATAATAATAATAATAATATGCTTTATTTCTGCTCGGGGCCATATACATTGAATATACCAAACACAGACAGTAACATACACAATCTAGATACATGAAACATGATAAAAAAGAAAAAGAAAATGAATAATCGGCACTTATCCACAAAATAGCTGAGGTAGCATAAAAGCAAGTAATAATAATACTGGTAATAACAGTAATAATATTGGTGAGAAAAAAAATGCATTGAGAGTAATAACAGTTAGTGCACAAATGATATAACTTAAATTTCAACTAGAGACCTTAGGTGGTTTCAGTATTCAGGTCCAGAGGGCTAAATACAAAAATTGAATATAAAAAAAAAAATAACTTTAACTTGATAGCAATCACAGTAATAATGAAAAATTAAAATATCAGCAATAAATGTAATAATAAAAAAACTACAGATGACATCTTGCCATTACAGAGATTAAGTCCTTTAGGGGACAAAGGCCTCATTTTCCCATGTTTCCCACAATTTAGATCTTCGTCTTGCTTCACTCCTTAGGATGATTTGTATGAGCGAGTTGCTGCTGTTTCTCACTTGGACATTGTTCGCCTAACAATGATTTTTAAATTGTCCAGGTGGTTTTCTGTGAACATCTGTGTGGCGGAGTGGTAGCGGGGGGTGTTTGTGAGGCGTCTCAGAATGTCATTGTGCACAACAGTGATGCGTCTCATGGTCTCTCGGGTATAGTTCGTCCAGAGGGAGCACCCGTAGATACTGTAGCAGTACGAGCGGAAGAGCAGCAGTTTCACTTCTCGGTGACAGAAGGCAAACCTCCTTGCAATCATGTTGCCAGCTGCACATAGTTTACGACGCCTCTGTTCAATGTCTGCCGTATCTTTTAGGTCGTCGGTGATAATGTGACCCAAATACGGAAATTCGTGCACAAATTCCAGCCGATGGTTTCCGAGGAAAATTTGTGGTTCTGCAATATGCTTAAGCGATCTCGGGAGCAGCGACATGCACTGGGTCTTGGTTTCGTTGTAGATTATATCAAATTCCTCTGCATATTGGCGGCAAGTGTCGATGAGTCGTTGGAGACCTTGCACTGATGGGGAAATCAGAACCATATCGTCGGCGTAACAGAGGATGTTTATAGTTGTTTCATTGACGGTGCATCCGATTGGGAGTGAGTTCAGTTTGGCATTCAAGGCATCTGTGTACGTATTAAATAGGTATGGAGAGAGAATGCCCCCTTGCCGAAGCCCGTTCAGGGAGCCGAAGGTGTAAGATAATACGTTACGCCATTTGACACAGAATTGCTGTGTGGAGAACCAGCAATGCAAAATGCCAATTAGATACAGGGGTGTGCCCCTTTTATGCAGCTTTAGGAAGAGCTTCAGGTAGCTTACTCTGTCAAATGCTTTTCTCACATCTACAAAACAAAGGAAAACAGGAGAGGCTGATGATAGGTAGTATTTCAGCAATTCTTTCAGTATGTAGATGCAGGTGTCGGCTGAGTGGTTTGCTTTTAACCCGAACTGGTTGTCAGTGGTGTGTAGAAAGGGGAGAAGTCTCACTAGAAGAACAGACTCAAGTATCTTCGATGCGATCGTTGTGATTGCAATCGGCCTTTAGTTGCCAGGGTCAGCTGCATCCTTTAGCTTGTTTTTGATTAATGGTATCAAATGGACTAAGAGTAGGGAGTCTGGAAGAAACCGGTGAATTATGCACAAATTGAATAGGGCAGCTAGCAAAATGTAAATTATTGGATGGCAGAATTTGAAGGCCTCTGCAGGAAGACCATCACAGCCGGGGCGATTTATTATTAGGTAGGCTGTTTATGGCATCGCTGATGTTACCTGGCGTAATACGGTCTGCAAAATGAAATTGAATGTTGTCAGTAAGGAGGTTATCTACATCCCTTCGGGAATCTTGATCACTTATGCAATTCAGGATATTGTTGAATTGATCACCCCACATACATGCGATAGCTTCGTCTCCGACTGCTTCCCCTACTCTCTGTGATAGCTTTTTAGTTTTGGGATTTAAGGACTGGATATCTTTCCAAAGACGAGGATAATCACCAGATTCTAAGTTTCTAGACATTGCATCGGCTATTAGTTGTTTTTCAATTAACCTGAAGTGCTTAAGAGCAAGTTTGAACTACGCTCTTGCCTGTCTCATTAGTAATGCAGTGTGCCCTTCCCTGGGGCTACCATTTTGCCTCCACAGTAAAAACATTTTTCGTGAGTATGTATACAGATCTTTAACCAAGTCATTCCATCCAGGTATATTACGAGAATTACCTTGACGAAATCTGTAGGCAGTCCTGCCCGAAGCAAGCATAGCGGAGATTATGTTTGAATAGAATTCATTCAGATCCCTCCTGTAGTGGTCATTTCTACAATTTGTGTTAGTACAAAGTAAGGCGTCTGCCGGTTGAACTATTGACCGCAACCTGGTTTCCGTGGTCGCCCTAAAGTATCTGGTTTTCTGTTGGTTTTTAAACTCCCAGTTTACTGCTGGTGGGCGAACAGTTAGGGGGTTCACGGTAGGGAGGGATGGGGTACTGAATGACACCTGTAATGGGATGTGATCGTAGCCCGTTGCAAGATCATAGCGAATATTGCAGGTCATAATAGAATCATGAAGTTGTGGAGATGTGATGCAGTGGCCAAGCCAGGAGGCTGTAATAGTGTCCGCTCTATTATGTATAAATGAATAGGAGGAGGGAGGGAGGAGCATTACATCGCTAATTTGGAGAGCATGATTTTGACAGAAGCGAGTAAGTTCATTATAAAATTGTTTTGTGGGGTGAGAATTAAGGTCCCCGATTATACAAATATGATCAGCTGGAGATTCATGAATAATACTGTGTAACTCCCCTAGGATCATGCAGTAATGATCAAAATTACTGTTATTTTCCAATGGCATATAAACATTAATAATTAGGATTTTAGAGTTCCCTACTGTCACTTGAAGCCCCTGCAATCTGTCACTCCTGTAGGTCATCACCTTTATCATATTGTCTAACGATTTGTGCCACAGGAAAGAAAGGCCCCCTTTCGGGCGACCGGCTATGATTTGATCTGTAACTTGCATCGATGAAGTCGAGAAGGTTCTGAAGTCTTCATGAATTGAATCGCAGATAGCAAGGTCATGTGGCCAGAGGAGCGTTTCTTGCAATGCAATGATGCCTTTGAAGTTTTTGCAGAACATGTTTAGGAGAGGAATGTTCCGGTTGAGGCCAAAAATATTCCAAGAGATTATGTTTAATGTATCCATGGCTACTCTCGAAGATGGGAGATGAATGCGCTGATCATTTGGGTGGACGGGGGGTTAGCCAGGGGGAGTGGGCAGTCAATCGCCGTGGGGGGTTGACTGGCACTTGCGGTGGAAATGACCCTGGTTGGAGTGTCAGTAAGTTCCCCTGGGCGTGGTTGATCCCGGATTAGTTTGTATCTTGAAACTAATATATTAGGACCGAAATTCTCGCCTTTAAGAACGTCGAGGTGTTGAAATAGGCAGGTAATCCTGTACGCCACTTTATGTTTAATCCTGAATGGGAGTTCGTGAGAGATGAATGGGTCAGAGCCAGTGAGAAACTTGACTTTCTCCACTATGGCGTCTCCTCTTTGATTGTTTTATTTCTGTTTATGGATAGAAAGTGAAATAAAAAAAGTTTTCACAACTATTCCTTTTATTAGTTTAAAATGGTTTGTTAGAGCGGAAAAGTCTTATGTGACCTGATCTTAAAGAAAACGAGTGAACATTCGTAATGACTGTGATTCCGTTTCATTTTAGGTTAAAAAAACCTATCTTTGAAGATAAATATCCTATTATGGTTTCATAATGTCAGTTCAATGAATCGAAAGCTGAAAATTATACTGGCATCATAGAAATTTTCAAATGCAGGCTTTCAACGATCTAAGTTAACAAGTCAAAGTTATTAATTAGTCAGTTGTTAAATACATCCTATAGACAAAGAAAAGGAAAATGAAAAATCTAGAACTATATTGGCTGAAATAACGACATTTGCAAGAATATGACACAAGCAGTCCTCCCGCAGGAGACCACAGTACAAGGATGATAAAATAGGATTAGAGAACATTCCGATAACTGAATAAACATGGTAAATTACATCATATCAGAATCATCTGAGAGAGTCGAAAACCAGATTAAGGTTTTGTATAAAGGTCTGCAAATTAATTGCAAGGGGACTCAGTAGACTTATAAATTTCCATCTTGTTTAAATTTCTTAAAAGAAAACGTGGGTAAGTTCGTGGTTACTAACTTCCATCCTGTAATACTTAGGGAAGTTTATGCATGTCTCACCTGAGCTTCAAATGCACTGAGAAACGTATTATAGTCAACATCCAGTTTATGGGATATGAAATAGCATTGATTCTCAACTACCGCTGTGGAACACATGTCTCTTCTTAGAATGAAAACTCATAACCCAAATAAGAAGGCTTCTGCATCGTGAACTTTTTATGATATGTCTTAATAAATACGAACTGATGAGCAAAAACTAGAGAAGAAAAACTTTTGAATGAGTGGATGAATTGCTTGTGTCTTCAGAGGTATGTTTGAGAAGTTATAAGATATATATATATATATTATATATTATATTATATATCTATATATATATATATATAGATATATACTATATATATATATATATATATATATAGATATATATATATTTTATAGATATACACTATATATATATATATATATATATATATATACTATATATATATATATATAATATATATATATAATATATATATATATATATATATAAATAATCATTAATAACTTCTCAAACATACCTCTGAAGACACAAGCAATTCACATAAAACACTCATCAGTTCTTCTAGTTTTTGCTATCAGTTCGTATTTATTAAGACATATCATAAAAAGGTCACGCGGCAGAAAGCCTTCTTATTTGGGGGTTATGAGTTTTCATTTCTAAGAAGAGACAATGTGTTCCACCAGCGGTAGTTGAGAATCAATGCTATTTCATATCCCATAAACTGGATGTTGACTATATATATATTTATATATATATATATATATATATATATATATATATATATATATATATATCCATAAAGGATATATATATCTCCAATACGCTTCCAGGGATAGAGGAACTGACATTCAATTTACTTCCAATTCCCAAAAAGCAAATAAACTTGGTAGTTTCTTAAATCAATTTTTATATTCGACGTAGTTCATTGACGTTAATACACAAAGATCTTCAATCATTTAACAACTCCTGTCCTAATAAACCTTAAAAATAGTTTCGTTATCGTTACTTTTCATTACTGTATAACTTAATGAATTGCAACTTCATAAACAAAACAAATATCTATGAACGAGTTTTGTATGTTGTTGTCTAGAATTTTTTTCATATCTGATATTTTCCTGATAAAACGTGTAAATTTCGTTGAAACATGGAAGGGTTCTTTTATTTAGATCTGTTGTTACTCCTCTTTGATTGTTTTATTTCTGTTTATGTATAGAAAGTGAAATAAAAAAAACTTTTCACAGCAATTCCTTCTATTAGTTTAAAATGGTTTGCTAGAGCGGAAAAAGTCTTATGTGACCTGATCTTAAAGAAAATGACTGAACAGTGGTAGTGACTGTGATTCCGTTTCATTTTAGGTTAAAAAAAAATATCTTTGAAGATAAATATCCAATTATGGTTTCATAAAGTCAGTTCAATGAATCGAAAGGTGAATTATTCTAGCATCATAGACATTTTCAAATGCAGGCTTTCAATTATCTAAGTTACCAAGTTAAAGTTATTAATTAGTCAGTTGTTAAATACATCCTATACACATAAAAAAAGGAAAAGCCAAATCGAAAACCATATTGGCTGAAATAAAGACAGTTGCAAGAATCGGACACAAACCGTCCTCCCGCAGGAGACCACAGTACAAGGATGATAATAGAGGATTAGAGAACATTCCGGTAACTGAATAAATATGGTAAATTACGTCATATCAGAATCATCTGAGAGAGTCGAAAAGCAGATTAAGGTTTTGTGTATAAACGTCTGCAATTGAATCTTAAGGTGACTCAGTAGATTTATAAATTTCCATCTTTTTTAAATTTCTTAATAGAAAACGTGGATAAGTTCGTGGTTACTAACTTCCAAACTGTAATACTTAGGGAAGTTTATCCATGTCTCCCTTGAGCTTCAAATGCACTGAGAAACGTATTATAGTCAACGTTCAGTTTATGGGATGTAGAATAGTATATGATTCTCAATTACCGCTGTGGAACACATGTGTCTTCTTAGAATTAAAACTTGTTATGATGTGTCTTAATGAATACGAACTGATGAGCAGAAACTAGCGAAGAAAAAGTTTTGAATGAGTGGATGAATTGCCTGTGTCTTCAAGGGTACGTTTTAGAAGTTATTAATGATTATTATATTATATTATTATATATAATATATATATATAATATATATATTTAGTTTATATACATAAAGAAAACCAACAAACGCAGCGTTACTTTGTTAAATTAATTAGCTAAACGCCACTAGGTGGGTAGCTAGAAAAATGAAAAGAATATAGTGCCAAGTACTTTAGCGTACTTAACACATCATCGGGGTACAAAGATGTGTTAAATACACGAAAGTACTTGGCAATCTGTGGTTTCATTTTTAACTTTCCCAGTGGTTTCAGGTATATTATTATATATATATATATATATATATAGTATATATATATATATATATATATATATAATATGTGTTACATGATAATATATATATATATATATATATATATATGATTTATAAATATACTTATATATATATATAATATATGTAACCATATATATATATATATATATATATATATATATATATATATATATATATATATATATTTGTGTGTTGTGTGTGTGTGTGTGTAAGTATGAATTGCATCTTGAAAGAGAACTGTCGTGTTCCAGACGCACATTCCAGTTACGCCCGAACCTGGGCATTAGATGACACTGACAGCTTACAAACGATCTAGTTAAGCAAAACAAATGCAGGGCATGGAGGACCTCGTAAGGACGCCATCAGTCCCAAGTCCAACGTATCTCTGGACGAATGACATAAAACAATTATGGCTTTGCCACCGACTCTGTTTCAAAGGAGTGATTCTTTTCAATCCCTCACTAGGAACGAAGACCGACCTACTGACAGAACCACACAGATGCCATTTTTTTTTTCATATAAGGAAATGGGGTTGAACTGACAAAGTTTAAATGTCCCGTTTTGCATATCAGAATCAGAGCGAATTTTAAAGAGATTTTTAAGGTGACCTTTACTTGGGCATAATTCGCTAACAAGGTGTGATCTTTTTTTAATGAATAAATTCAGACAGGGAAGTTAATGTTGTCTGTTGTTCACTTAAAAAAATCATTAGATTTTCATAATAATAATAATCAATAATAATAATAATAATAATAATAATAATAATAATAATAATAATAATAATAATAATAATAATAATAATAATAATACTTGTAAATAAATTCTTAAACTTCAAAGAAGACAATCGTTCTTCTTCAACGTGATAGCATAGGTATAAAAAAAAAAAAAACTTTACTACTACTTTGGGTATTCATAATAACAGTACTAAAAGTAATATAAGTATTATGACTAGTTGTGGTTGATTTTGTGTTAGCATTTCCATTGTAATCTTTTGTATTTAATTGTATTAATAATATTACATATTCCACGTTAGGTTAACCACGAACTCTAAAAACAAAGTTCGGATTAAAATTGCCATGAATCTACCAAGTCTTTGCATACTTAATTAAAACGTCTCTTTTCCTATCAGATACTGTAGGTCATTAGTTATAAGAGATGGTGATGTACATCTATTTTCTTTCATGCTTTGAAAAAAGTTACATCTTTTCCTCTTCTCTGACGATGTTTTAATTCATATTTACTCATTACATAGGAACATCTTAAACAATAGAATGTTACTTTGCGAGGTTGAGCATCGTGTTGAACTTAATGACATCAGCTATTTATCAGAAAAAGCAATCGTTTAAACGTACTATGTGTAATTAATCGTCCATTGCATTAGGAGTAATTAGCTGAACTGCGTTTGATAATTAGTCATTTGGTGCTTTTAACTTTCTGGTCGCGTCTCTCGGTTCATTTCAACTTCAGAGCAATTGATGATGATTGGTAATAAATGAAATCTTCCGATATTTTCGGTCGGTAACTTATTTTCCATAAATCTGATCAGAACGATGCAGTCGTCTGGCTTCACAACTCAATGTTAGATCGCCAACATTTAATTACCTTTAAAAAAATTAAGCTGGTTAACTACTTAAATTAAGCTGACCTTATTCCAGCACAGGCCTTTACCCAATGGAGTCCCATAAGTTTGGTAATTATTATTATTATTATTATTATTATTATTATTATTATTATTATTATTATTATTATTATTATTATTGTATTACATTGTTACAGCTCCAATTCGACTGAGTGGTATTTATAGTATGGGGGTTCCGGGTTGCATCCTGCCTCCTTAGGAGTCCATCACTTTTCTTACTATGTGAGCCGTTTCTAGGATCACACTCTTCTGCATTAGTCCTGGAGCTACTTCAGCCTCTAGTTTTTCCAGATTCCTTCTCAGGGATCTTGGGATCGTGCCTAGTGTTCCTATGATTAAGGGTACTATTTCCACTGGCACATCCCATACTCTTCTTGTTTCTATTTTCAGGTCTTGATACTCATCCAACGCGTAACCATTTGCACATTATAGACGACATTAAATGCTACGGAAAATGAAAATATATTCCTTACTCCAAATCCCTTTTCTGATCTCCAAAAAGCCGATTACACTGAAACACAAAATATGCTGAAACCGTCGCCAAATAGTATACGATTGGAAATGTTTGTCCGTAAGTTGTGTGGGTGTTTTCCCTCCAAATCTGCCCTTGATAATATAAACAACAATGTTTGACCGGTGGGAGAAGGTGTTTGTACGTCCGCACTTTTTCCGTCCGCCCTCAGATCTTGAAAACTACTGAGGCTAGAGTGCTGTAAATTTGAATGTTGGTCATCCACCCTCCAATCGTCAAACATACCCAATTGTAACCCTCTAGCCTCAATAGTTTTATTATTATTATTATTATTATTATTATTATTATTATTATTATTAAAGGTTAAAGTTAGCAATGATCGAAAGGGTCTTTTTTGCCCAAACCCAAAATGTTTACATAAGTAGATCGTAATTTTTTTTCTTTTTATCCTAAAGCTGGAAGCTATTGTTCATCAGCACTAGTATATAATTGCTTTCAGTAAAGGATCCAACATTTCTAATAGCGCTTCAGTTGCGTGATTCTCGGGCATTCCATTGAGGTGTGAGAGATGTGTATTTCTGGTGATAGAAGTTCACTCTCGACGTGGTTCGGAAGTCACGTAAAGCCGTTGGTCCCGTTGCTGAATAACCACTGGTTCCATGCAACGTCAAAACACCATACAAACAAACAAACTAACCAACATTTATAACGAAATCTGAAAGATTCCTGCAGACATAATTTCATCTCGTGCCAATGCTCTTGAAGAGTTCATCTCCTTAGTCCGCTGGAAAGTTATGAAAGTTTAACCTTACCGTATAAAATATCACTTTAAGAAAAATCTCCTGAAATACTGAGGGAAACTGTTATTACAAAGTCTTTTATTTTTATTGTATCAATTAGTATTATTCCTGAATTTCACGGAAAAAATAACATCATTTGAACTGTAGGCATTTGGGAATGGTTGATAACCTTTTTTAATGCAATTGATGTTCATGATGCAAAATAATTAGTATGAAAACTGTTCACATTTTTCTTAAATGAGATTCCACAACCTTGGAAGATTAAACACGAAATATGCTGTTAGCTATGATCCTCGTTGGTTAAACACCTTGCATACACGGTCAACAAGTTCATTACACTCTAAAAAAGACGGTATACGTAAATAGTCTGTAAAATTGTATGGAAAAATTATATATGCGTTATATGGTGATTGCGTTAGAGCCCGAAAGAGTATTTAAAGCTAATCTGTATATTTAAGCCCATTTGGCTTGGATCCCTTTGCTGTATTCAAAGGAATCCTCTTAGTTTAAATACCTTAAGTATATAAATAGAAATTTCATTCACTTTGTAAGCGCATTACTCTTTCAACGTATTAACATTTGGAGGTTTAGATCCCCTCATTCAGTAAAAAAAGTTGCGGGAGTTAATCAATCTTTTTTCTTAAAAATATTTATCTGGATACTCACAGGAACATTCCGGAATATTCCCAATGAAAAGTGCCATTGTAAATAGTCGAGACATATACGAAGAAGCAAAGATAGAATATTGAAGAACAGTGGGTAAAGGGAGAATAGGCAACGTGTGGACGACAATAGACCCAGGGGAAGCAGAGCGTCTGGCAGAAACATGTGACGAGTCACAAAGCGAATGAACAAGGAACTCACGTCAGATGGAGTGCAAAAATAATGGGAACAACATCTGGGAAGTTGGACGCTTTGGAAGGATAACAAACACATTCGGTTGCTGGTGTTGCAATGCAAATGAAAGAACAAAAGGGGCTGCAAACGTCTTGTCAATCTCCACTGTATATATATACATATGAGTGTGCGTGTGTGTGTGTGTGTACGTGTGTGGGTGGAGGTGTTGGATATGCATGCATGTGTATGTGTGTAATTGCTAAGGAAGGCCTATCTGCAGATGAAAATGGGGTGTAATGTATTAGTTTCTGTGTTGAAAATGGAGTGTTAATTGGAGGTATTCTTCCAGACAAAATTGCATCCACGAATACATATCAGCTTTTCCAAATAGCACCGTTATAAACCAGACCAATCACGAAGGCATTAATTTAGAGAGGAATGTGAATAGCCACAGAGGAGTAGATGTCTTCAGCGGTTGCCAGATATATTCAAAAACACACACACAAAAATGAGACAATATCAAGGTTTAATACAAGCTTCTTGAAGAAGAACATTGAAAGATTATAAGATTAAAATGACGAAATAGCCTTTCTGTTCTAGGGACTATATATGGAGAGTATCAGAAGATCATGAATAATATGGGGTAATAATCCATCCTAAAGGATTTTGTCTACAGGCCTATATTACTGAGGACCTTGTATTATTAAGCCTAAGGCCCATCTTATTTTTATATTAGCGCTGCTTGCAATTGTCCATGGGAGAAGTAGATTCAAAATTAATGTGGATGGAGTCTTATTCAATGCTACGAGGATGAAAATATCGAAATGAATCGGGATTAACATCAAACATATTTAAACTTGTTTATTATTTTCTTACTTTTTACGGCCTACTTAACTTTGGTGTCAGTTGCTTACGGCGGAACAGTTAATCCCCTTCCTTGCTGTTGAATGTGAAATATTACCAACTTGTACCGAAAAAACAGCTTTCCATGCGCTGCATGTTAAATTAATGCCACCCTTCGTACCCTGAGTGGTTGGTGATTCATTTGGAACAGATGGAAAGCCTATAAATGTTCATATAACATGACATGGGGATTCTCCCTTCTACCTTCTCCCTTATCGGCTTTCTGTATAATATGACAAAATATGAAGAGGCTGTTATTCGCATTCAACGATTCGATATGTTGTAAGAAGGACAATGGCATCTTAACTTCTCTTTTTAATATTAATTTCATTTTTTCATTCGCTGTCTGCTATAAGTCTTGAGGTCAGAAATAAAATGGAATAAATATTTCCGGTAAACTTGGGTTCTAACTCATGATGGTTAGTGGTTATCTCATTTCTTCATCAAAAATGATATAAAATGCTTTAGTTTTTTTTCTTTTATAGTTTGTTAGTTCTAGATCTGTTTATGAGAAAGGTAACTGTGAATGCTTACATATCGCCAGATTTTTTCCCCTCTAATTTTTTTTTTTTTTACATCTCGTGAATTTTTTTATTCATAAGTTTTTTTTAAAGTAATCTTGTGTTGAAGGTTGGTACACATAGTATTTTCGTAGCTCAAAAAGATTAAACGCTCTGAAAATAGGAAATGAGATTTTTCTGAAAGTAGGGGCGGGGGCTGTGTGCTTCCGACGACGTGTCGATAAGGACCTCTTGACTCTGGAAAAGTTTTCGTAAGATATGAATTTTGTCGTAAAGTTGGGCATCAAAAGAGAATCTTCCAGAAAGGGTTAAGTTACAGGATAGCATATATCAAGTGGGGGATTTTGTATCTTTTATAATTCAGAATTGTAAATCTTATATGACTATACGGCCATTTATATTCTCGGTAGATTCAGAACGTAACAATGTAACTATACGATAAATCTACTGTCCTATTTGTGCGGGCAATTTTGCAGTTTTTAACCTTCATAATGGTCGGCTATTCTTATGGTTCATATTGATCTTTCTCAAGATAAATTTAATGAGAGTTATATGCCAACAATGACTCCAAGTGTGCACAGGCTTACGTAAACGTCCTAACCAGGGCTGTGTTGGTTCTTATCAAGTAGTGTCAACAGTCGAGTTGCATATTCAACATAAATTATTTAAAGTGTTTTATGTATATTATGTATCTTAATGTACAGTGCAGAATCATATATATACGTATATATGTATATATATATATATATATATATATATATATATATATATATATATATATATATAATATATATAAGAGGAGAGAGAGAGAGAGAGGAGATGAGAGAGAGAGATGAGAGAGAGAGAGAGAGAGAGAGAGAGAGAGTCGCGATATTATTAAAATAATATATACGGCATATGCAATACTGTAACAAATACACAAACACACACACAGTATATATATACACATACATACATCATCATATATATATATATATATAATATATAATATACCTATATTATATAGATATATATATATATATATATATATATATATATATATATATATATATATATATATACATATATATATACATATATATATATATATAATATATATAATATATATATATATATATATATATATATAATTATTATATTATATATACATATATATATATATATGATATATATATATATAATATATATTATATATATATATATATATATATATATATATATATATATATAGTATTATATATATATTATATATATTATATATTATAATATATATATTATATATTATATATATATATATCTATATATATATATATATATATATATATATATCTATAAGAGATCCTATCGTGACAATGAAAAGAAGGAGGTACCGAGACTTTCAACTTTTATTCCAAAGTCATCTTTGGAATAAAAGTCTTGGTACCTCCTTGTCGCGTGAGGATTATATATATATATATATATATATATATATATATATATATATATTATATATATATATATATATATATATATATATATACGTGTATGTTTCTGTGTATTTCTTACAGTATTGCATATGACATATATATCATTTTAATAATATCGCCACTCTGTACAACTTTATTCTATTTTTCCATTCATGTGGTTTCATTCCATCATTATCATGAAATGGGAGATGTATCAAGCTCGTTATTTTTAGAATGGTTTCCTTTTTTTACGATTGCAACACTTTCCTTATTACTTGCCTTAGAATACTCGGATCAATGTTATATCCCTTGAATGTTGTAAGAATTCTTGTTATCAAAGCAAATGTGATATATCAACTTAATTAACATTAGAGAATAGCTTTTCTTATTCCAGTGGCAATTAGTTATTACTTTACTTATGCCAGCATACTTGTGCAATAGCGAATTTTGGTTAGAGTACACACTGCCTTTTGTAAATGTTACGGCTGACTCTTCTACAATTCATGGAATACGACATGACAGTTCTGACGATTTCTAAACTGGAATCATAATGATAGATTCGATGTGAGTAGTTTTCATCGTCAAATGATATTTACTGGGAACTCTCTGTCTACCTAATTCTTTCAACTCGGATTTAGTCCAATTGTAACCTTTCATCTCCATTACTTATTCCAATAGTTCCAGCGTGGATATGATGAACACAGACATTTCAATGTAATTTTACCGTTATTGGTAATAGCCCGATATCATAAATATTCTTCTCGCACTCAGCTTTTGCCTGTTTGCGATGCGATAATATTGGTTCAACGTAACTCTCTATATTCATAAAATGTGAATGAATATTCTACCCGCGGAATAATTGTTTGCATATGGTATCTATTTTTCCGCCGGAAGTGTTATTTTATACCCTCTGTTTTTCGTAGTTGCGTTACCAAAATTCAAATGTTTTTCTAGTGCTGTTGGTTATTTCTTCGCTGGTTTATAGAAAAGGAATGATTTTGTGAATGTTTTGTTTGTCCCTCTGCAAAGCTCAGCAATAATCAAAGGTAAATTTGATAACTTTTCGAGGGCAGTAGGTTGTGGTTTGTTCAAGTTTGTGTTTTCCTGTTCGTGAACTTTTATAGTTCTGAAATTCCATAGGATCTTCAAGGAAATCTGGTTTTAGTTTCGTTTTATCCCATCCCATGACTAATTTCTTGGTGAAAGTATCTAAATCTGAAAAATCAAAATATCAAAGATTATATAAACCTTCTTCCAAAACTTCTTTTTCTTTCTCGTTCGTTAATATACCGGATTCTAAAAGGTAAAACATATTTAAGTCCCGGTAGGTGTCATTTTCCCCATTAATCACCGAGTAGACAGATTTGGAATCTATTGTGGACACTTCTTAACTTTGACAGGAAGGTTAGAACAAGGGAGGATGTCAGTCTTCACTCTCCTAATTGATCTGCCCAATATGTGGCTGTGATTCAATGTGAAGATCTCTTCTTTCACTCCTTGAGCCTCCTCTGGAGTCTTACAAAAGAGCAAATTTGCCATTTGGTATTCTTAAACGCTTGCTCTATTAAATTAGTTTAAAGCTTTGTAAAATTGGATTCTTTGTATGGTTATTGTATAACAAACTCTATAGTTTTATCTTATTCACTTACTCTTTCCGATTTTGAAAGAATTAACATTGTTGTGAAATAAATTTGTTTTGAGTTGCATTTTCTCGTTTTGCACAAAAAACCATCCGGAAGAGGACTAGTAGAACTGTATATAAAAAGTGTCAGACTGACCTAATGTGTTTTGAATTTATTCAGTCACGGGGAATGGATGGAGGTTGATAATTTGATACAGAGTACAATC
The DNA here is from genome assembly GCF_015104395.2 of Macrobrachium nipponense. NCBI lineage: Eukaryota > Metazoa > Arthropoda > Malacostraca > Decapoda > Palaemonidae > Macrobrachium > Macrobrachium nipponense. Next base: position 67,324,800 of record NC_061093.1, on the reverse strand, counting down.
TGGGAGTGTCAGAATGAAGGAGAGGAAGATCTGGACTAGAAAGGCAATATTGGGTAATAAAAGTATGAGAAAGGATAGTCCTTTGCATTCACTAGGAATTGTGTGTAAGATAGGGGTGAATAGCGCATCGTGTGTATGGGTGTTCGAGGCGCTGCTGATTAGTCTATTGTGTAGGTCGCTAGTGACTTCCTTTGCAGATGGGCTTCATTTACAATTCAGCAGTTTAGGTGCAAATGAATTAGTCGTCTTGGAACTAAAGTTAGCAAAGCGATTTACGAACCCATAAATATCGATAACTTTTGTGACACGCAGAATCAAATTTGAAATGGAAAGCAGCGCTTAAAATCTGTTGCTTCTCCAAGTTCAAAACACTGTAGTGGCATACATTAAATTACATTTGAAAGCAAAAAAAAAAAACAAAAAAAAAAAAAAAAAAGTAAATACCTCAGAAACACATCTGAAAATTGTGGGTACGTATGTTTAAATAACTTTTCCGTTTTGAAAATGCAAATTTGCAGACTGTTAAAAGGAAATTCCTCAAATGGTAATCTCGCCGGGAAATGTTTGCTAATTAGACTGGCGTTTTTAATCGGTTGTTACGAGGAAGGTCGGAGAGGAAATATGAACGGGTATAAACAGAGAGGAAAATGGTCCCAGAATTAGGTAAAATATGTGCTTTCGGCGCGCACGAAACAAACGCGTCCACACTCATACGTATATATACACATCCACACCCTTACATAAGCACTCACAACACATACACACACACACACACACACACACATATATATATATATATATATATATATATATATATATATAT
>NC_061093.1:67298977-67316477 GCF_015104395.2 Macrobrachium nipponense | reverse complement strand
ACAAACTACATGAAATTTGATCTTGGAAATAGAAATGATATACACAGCCATGAAAGACACCCTTTCTGGAAATGAGTGATACATCGTTACACTGTCGTTAATCAACTTTTTTTTAGAGGTCGTTAGGATATTTATAAACGATATTGTCTGCTTTGAAATAGCTTGAATATATACTTCGGCCAATATATACAGGTATCATGAAAAATTATTTGAATAATATTCCAGTATACAGGGTGGGGATTGGCAAACTGCATTACAAACCCATTCATTGCCAGCCACCCCAGGTGGTAAAAACTGACAAATAAAAAAATCGTTTAGCTTGATTTAATATACTTGAGTGAATTAAATTTCTCAGTATGTGATTTATTAGTTTTTTCAGAAGATTTATGCATTAACATTCTCTATCAATGAATAATGTCATGGGAGTTAGTCTCTTCAGTAAAATCCAACTAAGAAGAGTCGCTCCTTGAGAGAAAATTTTTTATTCTGTTCAGAAGGAAGTTACCAAACTTTCCAACATCCTATAGAAGATTCTTCTGTATAAATGACTCGACGTAATGCACAGAGAGAGAGAGAGAGAGAGAGAGAGAGAGAGAGAGAGAGAGAGAGAGAGAGATAGGAGGTGAATGATGTAAACACCCTTACAAAGGATGCTAGCCATACAATACATGCGTAGTTAATTAAGAAATACTTTGAACCAAAGTGGAAAATAGGCTTAGATAGCACTAGGCCCCAGTATAGCACATGCATTACTTTATTGAAATCCTAGATTTTTTTTTTGTTGGTATTTCTAGGTTATGTTATTTGCAAGCCTGAGCGTATACGCAGGATAGGCACGGAATGCCATACTTTCAAAAACAAAGGAAAAGCGAATTTAACTCATTCATCGAATGAGTGCACTAACGTCTCTCAAACAATAAAAAAAAATTTCATAAACACCAGAAAGTGTCTGATTGATTTACGGATAAATAAATAGAAAAAATAAAAATATAATTTAATATCAATAAAATTATACAAATGAATAAATGTAAATAAAAATGATAATTAAATAAATAAAAAAAATAAAAAGTAAATAAATATATATAAAAATATATATTAAATAATAAATAAAAAATAATAATAAATAAATAAATGAAATAAATAAAAATAAATAACTAAAATGATAAATAGAAAAAATAAAATAAAAAAATATATAAATAATAAATAAACATAATTATATAAATTAATAAAAATAAAAAAATAATCAATAAAAAATAAATAAATGAATAAAATAAATGAAAATACATACATAAATAAAAATTAAATAGATCAATAAATAAATAAAAATGGATATATAAAAATCAATATATAAATGAAAATAAATAAATATAAAATAAAATTATAAATATATGAATAGAAATAAATAAATACATAAAAATGAATAAACTAATAAAAAATGAATAAATAGGCAAATAAATAAAAATAAAAATAAATAAATTTAGATAAAATGATTAAAATTAAAATATAAATAAATAAATAAATAAATAAATATAATAGTTAAATAAAAAAAATTTAATGAATAAATAAGAAAATTATTAAGTAAATAAATTGAAATAAATAACAAATGAATAGAAAATACTAAAAATAAATATATAAATAAAACTTAATAAATAAAAATAAATAAAATGAATTGATTAATAAATAAATAAATATATAAATAAATGAAAATAAGCAAATGGATGACTACAAGCCGATTTACTTCGCTCCAGATACACCACCTAACTTATGCCAACCTTTTGTATGACCAACATGCACCTGTATGGCAGCATCACTTCAAAATAGAAAGAAAAAAAAGGTATTAGAGACGTAAGAGGAAATAACGAGAGAAACGCCAGGGTGCCATCGTAGATCAAAGGACACGGAAACCTTTCATCTTGTCAGGAGTTGAACCCATTAAGACTTCAACAGAGAGACACAGACTGATGCAGCAAAGAATTCAAATGGCAGTTAGAATTGCCTCATTTTTTTTTTTTCCCCTGGTAGTACTATTCTGCCTTATTGATAGATATCATATATATATATAATATCCCTATATACATATATATATATATATATATAATATATATATATATATATATAATATATATATATATATATACATATAATATATATATATATATATAATATATATAGTATATATATATAATAACTATATATATACATATATATACATATATATATATATATATATAGTAATAATATAATATATATATATATATATATATATATATATATATTATATATATATATATATATATATATATATATATATATATATATATATATATATATGTATATATATATATATATATATATATATATATATGATATATATATATATTATATATATATATATATATATATATTATATATATATATATATATATATATATATATATACATATATATATATATATATATATATATATATATATATATATATTATATATATATATATATATATATATGTGTGTGTGTGTGTGTGTGTGAGGTGTGTGTGTGTTTGTGTGTGTGCGAATGGTGGAACTCTACAAATTTTGTACATTGAAATCTGAAAACTTGATCAAACTTTAGCGAAAGAACAACATATTCCGATGAAGCTTTAATCCCTCGAAGTCAAAGACTGTTATTATTTTCCTTCTAGTAATCTGCTGTGCTCTTCCTGCCCCAAGTCGCAGAAGATATCGCCCTACGGCTATATAATAAGAGAAGAAGTATTCGTTATGGATGGAACGTTTGTCCATTCGTGTTGAAAATGGAATAGGGGAATTTAGACGCCAGTTTATCATAGTAAAGGAATGATTGAATGGATAAATAAGACACTAAACGATATGCAGGATTAAAAGTGAAATATACTGGTGAATGAAAATATAGAGCAATCATCGTAACTGTTTATTTTTACACATCCTCTTAAGAAACTATCGACTTTTTTTTTTTTTTTTTTTTTTTTTTTTTTTGTTTTTTTTTTTTTTTTTTTTTTTTTTTTTTTTTTTTTTTTTTTTTTTTTTTTTTTTAGTGTGGGGCTTCTGGTTGCATCTTGCCTCCTTACGAATCCATCACTTTTCATACTGTGCGCGCTGTTTCTAGTAAAAGACTCTCCTGCATGAGTCCTGGAGCTACTTCAGCTCTAGTTTTTCCCAGTTCCTTTCCATAGGTCTTGGAATCGTGCCTATCGTTCCTATGATTATGGGTACAATTTCCACTGGCATATCCAATATACTTCTTATTTCTATTTTCAAGTTTGAATACTACTCCATTTTTTCTCTCTCTTTCTCATCTACTGTGATGTCCTATGGTATTCCGACATCAATGAGTGATAATTTCTTCTTGATTTTTTCAATCAACGTCACGTCTGGTCTATTTGCACGTATCACCCTATCTGTTCTGATACCATAGTCCCATAGGATCTTTACCTGATCGTTTCTTATCACTCCCTCAGGTTGGTGTTCATACGACTTATTACTGCAAGGTAGCTGATGTTTCTTGCACAGGCTCCATTGGAGGGCTTTGCAACTGAATAATGGCTCTTTTTGTACTGGTTTTGCGCAAGTGCCGGACATTCGCTAAGTTTATTGTCTTGTTTTTCATATTTCACTTCCTGCATATGGGTGAGATGTTATTTCCATCTATAGTTCTTTGTACAAATCTGGTTCTAAAGGCCTGATCTTGTGCCAATGTTAGAATTCCTTCTTTTCCATTCTTGAGGTTTCCCTTCTGTAGCCATTACCATCTCATCTAGTACTGTCCGTGTTTCATCTTATGTTCTGTCCGTGCATTGGTTTGTTGTGCCATTCCTCCGTTCTGTCTGTCATTCGCCTGTCTCTGTATATTTCTTTTATAATTCCTCTTCGGTATACATATAAATACATATATTATATCCTAGGTGGAGAGAATTGGACATTAAAGGACATTCGTAGATTAATTGCTTGTTTATAAATCATGGTGATGTGATAAAAACTCACACACACACACACACACACACACACATATATATATATATATATATATATATATATATATATATATTTAATATATAGATATATATATATATATATATATATATATATATATATATATATATATATTCAATAGAAAGACTGGGTGTGGCAGGGTTAACTTCCTTTTCCTCTGGAAGCGAAAGGTCCAGCGGGGAAAGCTGAATTCTAAACAAATTGTGTCGATTCATTATTCATCAGAGCAATATTTTTTTTAATTTGACCTTGGCGGTATTGTTTATAACCTAAAAGAAAACGGACAGACAGAACTGGGGGAGAAACAGAATGTACTTGCGACTTCAAATAAATGTGATAGAAATTCGAGGTAACATTTGTCCGACATTATATAGAAAAAACATTCGTTTTCATATTTTCATATTCGTTAGAGCATTTTATGTCGAGAAAATATAGAAAGTATAAGCCAATTCCGTTTTTGTCATCAAATAAAGGTTTTTGCACTGAAAGGTGTCCTTGGTTTTTCACATCTTTTAATTGACGCTTTTTTCGTTCATACTTTTTTTTTCTTTTTTTTTGGCTCCATTCTGTGCCAAAATTTGAGAGACAAAGTGTCCTCCCACGGAACAATGTTAATCAACACCATATATTGTGAAGATAATTTCGAATATAAATTTTGATTTTGTGCATCTTTTTATGGTTCTGACGCTATACATAATTACTAATATATATATATATATATATATATATATATATATATATATATATATATATAATATATATATATATATATATAAGCGAATACCCACGGGAAAATGATAGTCAGAAATCCAAGCGCTTTCGTCTTTATTCAGACATCGTCAAGGAGCTCCTTGACGATGTCTGAAAAATAAAGACGAAAAAAGCGCTTGGATTTCTGACTATCATTTTTCCCGTTGTATTCGCTTATTATGAAGTCACGTGCATCTACTGTGATTTTTTAAGCATATATATATATATATATATATATAGATATATATATATATATATATATATATATATATATATATATATATATATATATATGTGTGTGTGTGTGTGTGTGTATACATATATTTGTGCGTGTGTGTGTATTTGTGTATATAAACCAGGAATAGTCTTATTCTCTTCAAGGAAAAAAATGTGCAAAGGTCTAAGAAGAGAAAAGGAAGCAAACAGAACAATCCCTTACATTCCTATTACTGTACTTCCGTTCATATTCTCTTTCTCCCATCTGACTTTCCACCCTCTCTTAATGATTGATTCATAGCGCAACTGCGAGGTTTTCCTCCTGTTACACATTTAGAATGTTTTTACTGTCAATTTCCAGTTCCTCGTTGGATGAGTGGTTTACATGCTCGCCTACCGATTCGCCAGTCCAGAGTTCGATTCCCAGCTCTGCCAACTTGGAATCAGAGGAATTTGTTTCTGGTGATTAGAAATTCATTTCTCAATGCAGTGTGCTTCGGATCCCACAATAAACTGTAGGTCGTTGCTAGGTAACCAATTGGTTCCTAGCCACGTAAAAATATCTAATCCTTCGGGCCAGCCCTAGGGGAGCTGTTCATCAGCTCAGTGGACTGGTTAAACTAAGGTAGACTTAACTTTACTGTTAGTTTCAGTTTTAGCGCAGAATGACCTCATAGGTATAACAGTGCTTGGACTTTGGCCTAAATTATATGTTTTGGTCTATTCTGTTTTATGCCATTTACTTCACCGAAAGCTCGCTAGCATGGTACGAAAAATACGGCAGTAATCCTCACGCATAACAAAAGGCAAAAGCTGTTCCCTGGTCCTCCTAATCTTATCTTGGAAAACGTTGCTTCTCTGAAAATGATTATTCTCTCATTCTATTACGCTTCTGGTTTATCTTTCGTTTTCATTGGTTATTTTTTTTTTTTTTTTTACTAAGTTTTCGTTTGCATTGTGATGGTAGAAATGGTAAATTAAGTCTACCTTAGCTTAACCAGACCACTACTGAACTGATCACCAGCTCTCCTAGGACTGGCCCGAAGGATTAGATATTGTTTACGTGGATAGGAACCAATTGGTTACCCAGCAACGGGAACTGCAGCTTATTGTGGGATCCGAATTACATTACATCGAGAAATGAATTTCTAATTAACAGAAATAATTTCCTGTGATTCAACATTGGCAAAGCGGGGAATCGAACTCGCGGCTACTTAATGCTACCAGATACAAATTTCATAAACCGGAAGTAAGGGAACCAAAGCAGTGACAGTTCCAAATGATAACTGAAGATTCACTATCGGAAAGTCAATTGCAGCTATTTATGGCGCTGGGCTAATACTCATATACATTTCGCTGAATACGATGGTATATGTTGTTTCTAAAACCACGCTCGAAATAAAATTGCACCTTCCTTGTTGAAGTTTTTACCTTCTTGTAAAAAAACTATGGAGATGGCTATTCGTCTCTCCATCCGCATCTTTCTCTTTCCTTCCCATATCTTGAAAACTATCGAGGCTCCATGGCTGCAAATTGTTGTTAATCATCCACCCTCCAGTCATCAAACATAGCAAATTGCAGCCCTCTATCCTCATTAGGAGATCCAACAGAATTGCAGCCAGAAGGATTGATAAGGGAGAGGAAATCACCTAGTTGGAATTAACTGCCCTCCTTCATCACCTGGCCCATTAACGAGTTAACGACCGGTGTCTACGATCTTCAACGACTCTTGTTTTTAAATTTACCTCTGTACATGTTGTAACTAATTGTTCATTTGGACTGAAGATGAACCAAGGGAAGGGTTTCGAAAGCTTTTTTGTTTAAAGTCTTAAAAAATTTTACATGGACTCTTACACTTTGTATTATTGACCCTTTAGAACTTTATTATATATTCTCTCGCGATAGAGAGTTTTTCCCTAATATAATAATAATAATAATAATAATAATAATAATAATAATAATAATAATAGGTCGTCAATGGACTGGTTAAGCAACGTTGGGGCTGGTCAGTCGTTGGATGGGTGACTGCTCTCCTCGGCGTTGATTCCTTAGGAAAGGATCTTTAACCCATAATTTCTTCAGTCTACTCAGCTGTAAATGAGTACCTATCCCTGATGGGTAAGTCCAGCTATGGTTAAATAGCAAAACTCAGCAATGATGTTAAGAAATGAAGAAATAAACGACAACGACATAAATGGAACCTCTGGCAACAGAGGAGGTTCGTCCGGCAGCCAGGTATTCAACCCAATTGAAGGGGAAGACGGTCAGGTACTTGGAGGTCGTCATCCAGCAACTGACCACCACAACGGCAGTAACCAACAGCCTGATTGGATGATACAGAAGCAAACCAAAGGAAGAAATGGACAAGAGAAGAAAATAAGGAAATATGGAGGATGCTACATCAGAAAGCAACCCCCGACGGAGAGAGGATATAGAAGAAGGTTGGTCAACATCTGGAATGAGAGGAATTACACCCCCCAAAACAGAGCAGAGGTTGGCAGACCAAGTAAGGAACATAAAGAAAAAGAACTGGCTCTCCCAACAAAAAGGGAATAACTGGAAAGGGAAATGTCACACGACAACGAATTACACGAAGACAAACTGAGAGACGATGTCACAGAAGACGACAGGGATGAAGAGGTATCAAATAACAACACACGAAGGAACACCGACGAAGTAACCGAGAGGGGACGGAATGGGGGGGGGGGGTAGAAAAGATTAGACAATGGATGGAGCCAGATACAGAGAGAACAAAGATCCCCTTCATGAAAGCCTGCAACACCAAGAATTAAGGGAGAAAACAAGTGAGGTCAATGAAATAATGGGCATAATACACACCACCAGTATCACAAAAAGAAATAACTTGGCATATGTAGGAGCAAGATTAGTAGCAGAACTGATGGGGATTCGAACACCAACACCACCAGCACAACCAATCCAACAGAAACCAAAACAGCAATCTCCTTGGAAAAGGCGCCTGGAAAAGCAAATCATGGTGATGAGATCTGACTTGAGTAAACTGAAAGAGATGGCAGAAAAAGGCTAAGAAGCAAGGAAAACAAGGGAGGAACTCAACGAGAAATACAAAGTACAAGAGAGGGGACTAAACAACAATCAATAGAAGATGTAAAACAGCAGGCTTAAGGCCCAAAGCACATAAGATCCAACGGTACTGAACAGGATAAGGCATACCAACAGAACAAACTATTCGGAACCAATCAGAAAAGACTATACAGTCAACTAAGAGGGGAAGACAACCACCAAGAAATTCCTGAATCCGAACCAAGTAAGAGACTCTGGGAAAACATATGGAGCAATCCGGCATCACACAACAAACATGCAACATGGCTCCAGGAAGTCAAGAAAGAAGAAACAGGGAGAATAAAACAAAGATTCACAGACATCACGACAGACAAAGTCAGACACCAACTAAACAAAATGCCAAACTGGAAAGCCCCAGGTTCCGATGAAGTCCATGGACACTGGCTCAAAAACTTCAAGGCCCTACACCCACGAATAGCAGAACAACTCCAGCATTGTATCTCAAATCACCATGCACCCAAATGGATGACAACAGGAAGAACATTCTTAGTACAAAAAGACAAGAGTAAGGGAAATATAGCCATAACTACAGGCCTATCACCTACCTACCAATAATGTGGAAGTTACTAACAGGTTCATCAGTCAGTGAAAGGGCTCATACAATTACCTAGAGGGAAGACAAAACCATTCCATCCCCCACCAACAGAAAGGCTGCAGAAGGAAATGTAGGGGCACAAAAGACCAGCTCCTGATAGACAAAATGGTAATGAAGAACAGTAGGAGAAGGAAAACCAGCCTAAGCATGGCATGGATAGACTATAAGAAAGCCTTCGACATGATACCACACACATGGCTGAATGCCTGAAAATATATGGGGCAGAGGAAAACACCATCAGCTTCCTCAAAAATACAATGCGCAACTGGTATACAATACTTACAAGCTCTGGAATAAGACTAGCAGAGGTTAATATCAGGAAAGAGATCTTCCAGGGTGACTCACTGTCCCCACTACTCTTCGTGGTAGCCATTATTCCCATGACAAAAGTACTACAAAAGATGGATGCCGGGTACCAACTCAAGAAAAGAGACAACAGAATCAACCATCTGATGTTCATGGACGACATCAAGCTGTATGGTAAGAGCATCAAGGAAATAGATACCCTAATCCAGACTGTAAGGATTGTATCTGGGGACATCAGGATGGAGTTTGGAATATAAAAATGCGCCTTAGTCAACATACAAAAGGCAAGTAAACGAGAACTGAAGAGATAAAGCTACCAGATATGGGAGCACATCAAACACATAAATGAGACAGGATACAAATACCTGGGAATAATGGAAGGAAGGGATATAAAACACCAAGAGATGAAGGACACGATCAGGAAAGAATAAATGCAGAGACTCAAGGCGATACTCAAGTCAAAACTTAACCCCGGAAATATGATAAAAGCAATAAACACATGGGCAGTGCCAGTAATTAGATACAGCGCAGGAATAGTTGAATGGACGAAGGCAGAACTCCGCAGCATAGATCAGAAAACCAGGAAACATATGACAATACACAAAGCACTACACCCAAGAGCAAATACGGACAGACTATACATAACACGAAAGGAAGGAGGGAGAGGACTACTATGTATAGAGGACTGCATCAACATCGAGAACAGAGCACTAGGGCAATATCTGAAAACCAGTGAAGACGAGTGGCTAAAGGGTGCATGGGAAGAAGGAATAACGAAGAGCCAGAAATATACAGAGACAGGAGAATGACAGACAGAACAGAGGACTGGCATAACAAACCAATGCACGGACAATACATGAGACAGACTAAAGAACTAGTCATGTGTTGACACATGGCAATGGCTACAGAGGGGAGAGCTAAAGAAGGAAACTGAAGGAATGAAACCATAAACCACATAGCAAGCGAATGCCCGGCACTTGCACAAAACCAGTACAAAAAGAGGCATGATTCAGTGGCAAAAGCCCTCCACTGGAGCCTGTGCAAGAAACATCAGCTACCTTGCAGTAATAAGTAGTACGAGCACCAACCTGAGGGAGGGATAGAAAACGATCAGACAAAGATCCTCTGGGACTATGGTATCAGAACGTATAGGGTGATACGTGCAAGTAGACCAGTGGTGACATTGATTGACAAAGTCAAGAAGAAAGTATCACTCATTGATGTTGCAATACCATGGGACACCAAAGTTGAAGAGAAAGAGAGGGAAAAAATGGATAAGTATCAAGATCTGAAAATAGAAATAAGAAGGGTATGGGATATGCCAGTGGAAATCGTCCCCATAATCATAGGAGCACTAGGCACGATCCCAAGATCCCTGAAAAGGAATCTAGAAAAACTAGACGCTGAAGTAGCTCCAGGACTCATGCAGAAGAGTCTAGACGCTGAAGTAGCTCTAGGACTCATGCAGAAGAGTGTGATCCTAGAAACGGCACACATAGTAAGAAAAGTGATGGACTCCTAAGGAGGCAGGATGCAACCCGGAACCCAACACTATAAATACCACCCAGTCGAATTGGAGGACTGTGATAGAGCCAAAAAATAAAATAAAATAATAATAATAATAATAATAATAATAAAATAATAATAATAATAATAATAATAATAATAATAATAATAATAATAATAATAATAATAATAATAATAATAATAATAATAATAATATTGTGTTATTCGACTATTCACTAATTTTTTAAACACCACAAGTGTTAGTGAATGGTCTTCGAGATCTACTCAATTAACGTTCAAGAATTTTTCTTAGATATAGGTTGATTAAGCCATGCAATTGATCTAAAAATGTGACGACATTAAACAAGAAAAATTTCTGATATGTTCATAAACTCATATGAAAACTTTAATTAATGTTATTTTTTGTCTGATAATTCATAAATTATGAATTTTGATTCAAGATACAATATATGTGACTATTTGTAAGTAGGTGCATAATTGACGAATTATTTTGAACATTTGTAGTTTAAATGCAGTGAGATAAACCTTCAAAAATAGGTGGTGCTGAATAGGTCAAAGTGATATCTGCTAGTGCATGACAACATTTGTTCTTCAGAAGACGGATATTTTCAGATCCGGAATTACAAAAAAGGAATTGTGTGTAGAACTGCTAAAAGAACAGAGTAAGAATTTTTTATTTATCTATAAAAGGACTATTACGACTACCCAACAATTCACAGAACAAATGTCATAGGAAAGGTTGTCATTTCCTTATGAAAGACTGATAATGTTAGAAACAGTTATGGGCATGAGAATTTTTATCGTCCAACAGGACTAAAATACCAATAATAAAAACAATCTTTTTTTTACTCATTCTAAAAACTGAAGGCGTTTCTGAAAATAATTATCTTCTGAAGAACAAATGTTTGTTATACACTTGCAGATATCAGTTTGACATTTGTGCTCGTATATTTACCATTTAAGTGACAGTCTGGACGGGTGCCCGGTAGACCTCTTAACAGTAAGATGCCAAAGAAACCGCCGGCAAGGCATAAAAACTGAGATATTAAGGAGGAAAAATAGAACAAACGAGAAAGAAAAACCCAAAAGTATTAGTAGAATATAGGAAAAACAGACTGTTATTTAAATGGAAAGTATACGAGCACACATGTCAAAGTGATATCTGCTAGTGCATAACAAACATTTGTTCTTCAGAAGATAATTATTTTCAGAACCGCCCTCAGTTTTTTAAATGACTAAATAAAGATCCTTTTTATTATTGTAATTTTAGTCATGTTGGACGATAAACATTCTCTTGTCCATAACTGTTTCTAACATTATCATTCTTTCATAAAGAAATAAAAAATATTTCCTGTGACATTTGTTCTGTGAATTGTTGGGTAGGCGTAATAATCCTCTTATAAATAAAACAAGTCTTACTCTGTATTTTTAGCAGTCTTACATATCTCTTTACCATGTGTGCACGTATACATTATATTCAAATGCCAGTATATTTGTTAACTTCAGTATAGAGTCTCATTTCCACAGTGGTGGAAATAGGATAACTTTATTGATTGTAACCTATTCAGCCACCTATTTCTGAGTGGTTTATCCACTGCATTTATACTCTATACTACAAATGTTCAAAATAATTCGTCTATACAAATATTCACAGATATTGTATCTTGAATCTTGACTCAAAATCCATATTTAACGACTGATCAGACAAAAAAAAAACATTAAGTTTTCATATGAGTTTTAGAACATATCAGAAATTGTTCTTGTTTAATGTCACGTTTTTAGATCAATTTTATAGCTTATCTAACATGTATCTGTGTGTGTGTGTGCGCGCGCGTGTGTTTACATATAATATATATATATATATATATATATATATATATATATATATATATATATATATAATATATATATATATACATATCATATATATATATATATATATTATATATATATATATATATATATATAATATATATATATATGTGTGTGTGTGTGTGTGTGTGTGTGTGTGCGTGTGTGTGTGTGTGTGTGTGTCTATTTTCTGTGTGAGTGTGTATTAATTCAATACGGCACACATCAATTTCGTTGCAGACTATACCGATACCATTGAAAGAGAGCAAGAAATCTTACAATTAATTATATGGTTACAAATGCTTTCAGGTTTATCAAGATTTAACTGAAGTGAATCCTTGGGCGATCGTGAGGACATACGAGTATGTTCTTCAAGATCTCAAACTTTTTTTTCCCTGGTGATTTCGAAATATTTGAGCTTGATTCTCCATGAATAGGATATCGGGAGCTGTTGTTTTCTTTCTTATCATTTCTGGTATTGTAGCTTTTCATACCTCACATTTTTCTTCTGTTTATATTTCCCTCCTTTGTGTTTACTCTTCCTTCAGAAGGGAAACTAGTTTGCCGAGGCTCTTCGGCTCCTTCGATTCCAGTCTCGTCTTCGCGGGGAAGTGGATGTTTGGATAACCTTTCGTGCCTGGCCAAGTCTCTGGCAGACCTCTTAACAGTGAGATGCAAAAACAAACAGCCGAAAAGGCATAACAACTGAGATATTAAAGAGGAAAAATAGAACAAACGAGAAAGAAAAACCCAAAAGTATTAGTAGAATATAGAGCAAACACTGTCATTTAAACGAAATGTATTCGAGCACACATGTCAAAGTGATATCTGCTAGTGCATAACAAACATTTGTTCTTCAGAAGATAATTATTTTCAGTTTTTTTTAAATGAGTAAATAAAGATAATTTTTATTATTGCAATTTTAGTCCTGTTGGACGAAAAAAATTCTCATGTCCATAACTGTTTCTAACATTATCATTCTTTCATAAGAAATGAAAATTTTTTCTGAGACATTTGATCTGTGAATTGTTGGGTAGTCGTAATAATCCTCTTATAAATAAAAATAAAAGAGTCCTGCTCTGTCCTTTTAGCAGTCTTACATGTAATTCCTTTTCTGTAATTCCGGATCTGAAAATAATTGTCTTCTGAAGAACAAATGTTTGTCATGCACTAGCAGATATCACTTTGACATGTGTGCTCGTATAATTCATATTCAAATGCCAGCATATGTGTTAATTTCAGTATAGAGATAGAAATAGGTTAACAGTATTTAACCTATTCAGCACCACCTATTTCTGAATGGTTCATCTCACTACATTTATACTACAAATGTTCAAAATAATTCGTCACTTATGCACCTACTTACAAATAGTCACAGATATTGTATCTTGAATCAAAATTCATAATTTACGAATTATCAGACAAAAAAAACGTTAATTGAGTAGACCTCGAAGACCATCCATTAACAGTTGTGGTGTTTAAAAAATTAGTGAACAGTCGAATAACACAATATTATTATTATCATTATTATTATTCAGTAGATGAAACCTATTCATATGGAGCAATCCCAGTAACCTTGGCTAGAATATAAAACTTCCAAAGAATATGGTGTTCATTAGGAAGAAGTAAGAAGAGGTAAAGTGGATTATAGAAGAAAAGATTCCAATTATCAAAATAAAAAAAATAGATAAATCAATAAATAGATAAATACATTAAAATGCATTAAATTGCATGAAGAATCGTAAAATAACAAATAATTTATTATTTTATGATTGCGTTTTCGCTTGAGCTTCTGACGTTTCAGTTGCAATAGCAATTAGGCATCATTGGAAATTAGTTGGAGAAAAAAATTAAGTTGTATAAGCCGGTGATTCTGTTTTTGATATTAGGTTAGAATCCTTTGACAGGGGGATTGATTAACTCTCACTTATATATCCCACAACTAGATGAAAAAATAATTAATTGTTAGAAAGAAAATTGGATCCATTCTTCAATAAACAATGCTATTATGATGTAGGAGGCGAACAATGCAGATTTTATTTGTGGTTAAGATGAAAGTCTCGCTGCAGAGTTAATTAGGAGTAAAATCAATGATAACCCAATGATTTTTCTATCTCTCTCTCTCTCTCGAATCTCTCTCTCTCTCTCTCTCTCTCTCTCTCTCTCTCTCTCTCTCTCTCTGTTTATATATATATATATATATATATATATATATATATATAGATATATATATATATATATATATATATATTATATATAGATATATATACGTATATATATATATATATATATATATATATATATATATATATATATATATATATATATATATACATATATATATATATATATATATATATATATATATATATATATATATATATATATATATATATATATATATATATATATATATATATGTATATGACTCAAATAGCAGCAGAGCCAGACTACAATTTCCCCATTGCCAGAACCGAGAGCGACTCAGGTCTTCTTCTTTGAAAGCACACAACTTTCAAGGAGAAGAGATCGTATTTTTTCAGAGGCGTTTAAAAACAACTTAAGGAAGTTCATCTGGCAGTTCAAGAGTTCGATTACTTTTCCCTCTGTGACTTCCGTTGGGTAGAATTAAGTGGAAGAGTCAACACTAACTCTCGCCCAAGTTAACTTTGCAAGCGTTTGTCCTTCTTCCACTGTCTCTGGTTCGTTGCAGAGAAACTTCTTTGTGTGACGCACTGTTCCTGCAAGCGTTGGAGATAGTAAATGTCTGCGGGGGAATGCTTAAAGAATCTGTAAGCATTCCTCAAAATTTCCCTCCCTGATTTTCCTCCTTTAGTCTATGCTTCCTAATATCCTCATTTCATATCTAGAAAAATATCGTCTGGAGGAAACTGTTGTGTGGGGGCGGGGGGGATTTGCATTTGCTTGAATGTTCTTGCATGTATTTTCCAGCTGATGGCTCTAAAGCAAGATGCTTAGTGAGGAATGTCCTTCGAGAAGCTGATGTTTAACTGAAAAGCAGAGATTTAGATATCACAAAATAGTGATATCTAAATAATACAACTATTTGGAATCGAAATAATGAAGTAAAACGAGATAATGCGAAATCTTAGGGTAAGATACACTCTTGAGATATCTAAAAAAAAAAAAAAAAAAAAAAAAATAATAAGAAGTCAAAAAAAAAAAAAAAAAAAGGCACGGTTACGAAGCTATTAAAGTTGATATTCTTATTGGTGGTCACCATTTTGTGCCTGAATGCGAAAGAAAAGAAAATAAGAAACCTGGTTTCTTTCTTACTAAATTATAGAATACCATGAAAGTTCGTATCCAACAATGAAATTGTTGAAAATAAGTTTCTCTCTCTCTTTCTAAATTCAAGAACATGAAGATTATCATAATTATTACTGTTGCTGTTACCGCTGTTATTGTTGCATCTGAATTTTAACGCCTTTCAAGATTAAACTTTTAGCTATTTACAACTGGTTCAACTAAGCAACGTTTGAAATTCACTGATACTGACCTCTGATTATTGTAGGATTATACGTGTACCCTTTAACTCATTCGATCCATCAGTCATAACCTTATAAGATACCATTTATCGACCTAATTTAGAAGTTAAATAGCTTTTCACCCCGGAGGAAGGAAGGAATTAGGAAACACTTTTTTATGAAATTTTTGTAATATTCAAGATGGCCACCTTCTTTTGAATATTGTCTTTCGTTATCCGTTCCATTTTCATTGTCTTGACGTTAAAGTAACGTGAATAGAATCAAATGTAAATCTTTTACCTGTTCCTATTATTTGCTAATCTGTCTCATAATAATATCAATTAAAGTCACACTCTCTCTTAGACGATAGGTATATCAATAATAACAATGTCACCCTGGTTAGTGATTTTCCCAAAGACTAGTTCTTCTTACTGATCAGGAGTTACTAACTGTTCATAAAACAAAAGATATTTCTTGATGACTTAATTGTGGAATATCTGCACTTGAAAATAGAATTAGTGTAAATAACTAATCTGTGGGAAAAGAAGTTCATCTATGAGGTGTTAAAAGACTTCAGTACAAGTTACCAACGCTTATAAGATAATATATGTTTTGCAGATTGGCAGACGTTTCTGAAAACAGTGACAAATGAACTTACAAGGAATATTAGAAGACAGAGACAATCTGAAACCGTTCTGTTATTTGCTCAGGAGTTTTGTATAAGAACGCGCACTTGACAATTCTGAGTTTTTCTTTTTATTTTATTTACGTTTAAGACAACTTGCATATCATCATTGATTAAAATCCTGTCATATAATATTTCTGATTTGAAAATGTACCAGTAAACTCCAAAAGGATATAATTTCTTTGCATTGCATTTCAGTAGCTATCACATTACACTGCAATGTAATGAGAGACTCATTTATATAATCAAGAAATCGTTGGAGTTTTAATTGCTAGAGATGAAGACATTAATTCAATTTTAATTTGAGAATTAATTCCTTGTATTTCTTGCGGATAATTAACTTTTAATTAGTTTTGTAGAATCGAAAGTTGAGGAATTCACGCTAATTTAAAAAGCTCATAATGATCCTCATCCAATTACTGATTTTTTATCTCCTTTAATGATTTCCCATCAAATATTTAATATGATATGGGTTTAAAAAAATAATTACGAACTAAAATTTTTGGGAGTTTTCCCCCCCCATTTTGATAACTAATTATGAAAATCGCATAAAAAAGGACAAAAAAACCTAAAAACCTTACAACAATTCAGCTGATGAATGTGATTTTTTTTCTCTTTGCTTGTATAAATAAATAAGTGCACAAATAAATACATAAAAAGATTTAAGACATAAAAGTAATTGGTGTATATGGTGTTAGTCATTGTGGGTAAATCACTATCCATTTGATATAACTACCTGTGAAAATGGTAAGGAAATATATTAGAAAAGCCAATTAAAACATGATATTGAAAAAGCCAATTAAAACATGATATTAAAATAGCCAATTAAAGATGATATTGGAAAAGCCAATGAAAAAATGATATTGGAAAAGCCAATTAAAACATGATATATGAAAAGCCAATTAAAACATGATATTCAAAAAGCTAATTAAAAAATGATACTGGAAAAGCCAATTAAAACATGATATTG
>NC_061093.1:67286477-67293977 GCF_015104395.2 Macrobrachium nipponense | reverse complement strand
CATACATATGCCTAGATGTATATGTTATCATATATGTAATAAACATCTACATATATACAAATATATATATATATATATATATATATATATATATATATATATATATATATATATATATATATATATATATATATATATATATATATATATATATATAGATATATATATATATATATATATACTATATATATATATATATATATATATATATATATATATATATATATATATATATATATATATATACATATATATATATATATATATATATATATATATATATATATATATATATATATATATATATATATAATCCGTGTGTGTACGTTTATATACAAACTTTTTTAAGCAATGATGAATGAAATCTGTATAAAATATATACAAATACATTAAGCGACGGGAAGACGAGACAGACTCCATTCTCTATCCGTCAGTGTACCATTTTGTGTCTTTCTGTGTGCAAGTAATACTGATCGAGATGAAAGGTTAACTTTATCCTTGATCTCCGAGGCATCAGTGGCCTCTGGCTTGTTATTGCCTCTTCCGTTTCTTCTTTATTTTTCATAGTTACAAGTTGGATGTGATACTGCTATTGAAATATAAGAAAACTGCATGATAGTTAGGCTTTTAGGCTTATGAACAATTCGTAGATATATATGAAACTGTAATATCTACAATGCCCTTCTTAACTTCTTGAATCCTTTGCCTTTTTTTGGATACACTTGTCTCTACAAAGCCTGAAGATCCAAGTTCAAAGAAATTTTTGAAAAAAATTGTGATGTCTGGTTCCGGGAAACGAACCCAGGTCCCATAATCACAAAGAGGTCACGTTGCCCACCTGACGACGAGAAGAGGGCATTGTGGCTACTTGGCAGTTGCATATGTATCTGGTAAAAAAGTGACCAGTAAATTATATATATATATAGTATATATATATATATATATATAGATATATATATATATATATATATATATATATATATATATATATTACTTTCATGTCTTTTGAATATTTAGATGGCGTGAAAAGTTCAGAGTACACTCCCCAAAGTAATAAGAAATTTCCTTATTTAAAGGGGAAAATATGGAATATGTGAGACCCTTATTATTAACAATAGTGAAAAAATTCCTCAATAATCTAGTCTGTCTTATTTTTTATTTATATTACATATCGTAACATGATAAATATGAAAATATAATGTTTATTCATTAAGCTTTTACGTAAAAGACGAAATTCCCTCTGGTAACATTGAAGAATAAATCAGAAAAGAAAAAAACTTGTTAAATAAACTAATCATAAATGCAAACATCCACTCATTCCTCCCAGAACTTCTGAATAAGGCCAACGATGAACGTCCTGGCTTTTTTAGTGGGCCAGGACGAACCCAATTAGAAACATAACTCGCCTTTAATATGATAATTTCTTTCTGTCACTAAAGCACTTCTTGTCTTGCGCAACTCATCTTCAGCAATGGTGCCAGAGACGGAATGAACTACTATTTCGTTAAAAAAAAAGAAAAAAGGAAAAAAAAGAAAACTATTGACACCCCCCCAAATTAAGTTATTTGCATTTATGTGTGTCTATTAAATAGTGTGATTCCTTACGAACATAAAAACGAAACATGCAAACCACATGCATACATAAATACATAATTTCGTACGTTTGTGTTTTTATAATTTGTGTTTCCAATTATGCATGTACAACCGAACCGCATATGATATTGGTATGTTTGTTATTGGATGAGAAATGATGAATGGAGTGTACAATTTGAACATTGGGAATGATTGAATCGTCTTTTGCATCAACTACAAAACTCTAATGAATTTTAGTTTTTGGCCTGATTTTTTACCTGTAGTATATTTTCAAACAATGTGTAACCGGTAATACGCACAGAAATGCATATACATACATACACACACAAACACACACACACAAAACACACACCACAACCATATATATATATATATATATATATATATATATATCTATATATATATATATATATATATATATATATATCTATGTATGTTTAAACCTCGAAAAATGCCACAATTGTGAGTGTGGTTGAACCTTGAATTGGAAGAATCTCCTTCTCTCTCTCTCTCTCATTTACAGCCTGTAAAAACAAGTAATTTGATGCCTTTAACAACCTGAGAAAATTACGAAGCCAAGTCTCATTGGTCTAAGAAGAACCCCTTCAAGCATTTTTAATTTGAGAAAACGGATAATAGGATGACGACTTTCGCTCTTCTGAGGAAATTAGAACGTGATTAAATATGAAATGAAAATGGAGCGAGCATGCCTTAGCTCTGCTGAAATGTTTCCGCTTTTTTTTATTTTTTGGCTTTCCAGAAAGTAGTAGTAGTAGTAGTAGTAGTAGTAGTAGTAGTAGTAGATTCCCGTCTTTATAATGGAAGGTGGTGTTATTATCGTTCAAGGATTTGTTACCTTTATGGACACAGACTTACAATGAAACAACAGATACAATGAAACAACAGATACAATGAAACAACAGATTCACAGAAGACGAAATCAAAAGGGACGAGAGACGAAACAAAATCTGAGACTTAAAATGTCAGAGTTCCAAGTTCAGAAACGCCGAGGAAAAGAGACTTCCAAACATCGTTACAGGGACAAAACCCTCAGGAATATTATCCCTCCGGAAGAGACAAGGAAGCATCAGCAGTGGATGTCAATAGAATGGGTCCAGAGAGGCTGCAATGCTATCGAAGAGTTCGAAATATTTCAAGTTTGAGTCTTAATTACTCTTCTTAAGCGTAGAATAATTGTTAATTCGTCTCAGTAGTTGTGTGCACAGAAATTTCACAGCCTTTGAATCTATCTGGGTCTCCCCTTCCGATCTTGATTCCTTTGAGGATTTGAGTTTTGGGACTGTCAAGCCTATAGTAGATTCACATCACCCGTGTATCTGGTGTCTAGGTCAGTCCCTTACGACGCTCTTGGTTGGCTGTTGATAAGCCAGTGACAGGGCTGGAAACTCTCAGTCTCTGGAGAGAGTTCACATAGGCAGGACGCATGTTCCTCCTCTCCTGAGGGATGCTTTTGAAAGACGTATCCCTCAGGAGAGGTGGAACATACATACTACCCATGTGAACTCTCCCGAGAGAGACAGTTTCTAGTCCTGTGACTGGCTTATCAACAACCAATCAGGAGCGTCGTAAGGGATTGGGCCTAGTTATCAGATGCACGGGTGAAGTGAATCTACTATAGCACAGAGGCACTTTCGGACGTTCAACAATTGAGAGGCTGAAATTTTGGCACTTGGAATGGTTGAACAGGAATATCTGGAGCAGAGCACAAGGATACTAACCTCACTCTAAATACTGAAAAATGCGCATTGTGAAAGAAAGACTGACAAGTGAGTAGACAATAAATTAATTTTAAAAACTTGGTATATTTTCCTCTTCGCAGGGAAACTCAAATTCACAAAAGCTGAAAAGAGAAATGATAGATACCTCAGATCTTTACTCAGGACTCAACTCATAAATCAGTATTTACATCGCTAGACCTAATCTTTCTCCAATCCGACCCCATTCGTCCGGTGATATCGAAGGCTTTTTCAAAGGATTTGCTCGCTTGATCCCTCCCGTGAGAAATGAACTGGAAATCAAAACCTCGAAAGGGATGCAAATACTCTGCTGCTGTTTTTACAAAACAACAAAGAACTTCTGGAAGCAAAGCAACGAAACTGCCTTTGAAATCATTCACCTTTGAAACGCAAGACACAGTTACATTTTGATTTGATTTCATTTATGTAGATTTTTGCTACTGATTTTTATTGTCTGACCAAATTTATCATTAACATGCTATTCTGTATTCAGAGATTTATCAGGCTGTATTTTCGATTTATCTGGTATTTTCGATAAATCTAAGTATATGAACACAAATGTAATAATTTTTTTTAATTTGAAATATTTCTATTATGTTAATTCAATGTTTTTTTTAAAGAATACACTACCACACTAATGCGAAATAATAATAATAATAATGATAATAATGGCTGCAGGTCCACAATAATATAGCATGTAAGTTTATAGGCCTAAATGGATATCAAAAGCTTTCGAACCTTTTGCTAGGTTCATGTTGACTGAAGATGAACCTAGTACAAGGTTTGAAAGCTTTTAATATGAATTAAAGACCATAAACTCAAAAGCTATATTATTGTGGACCTGCAACCATTGTCATCATTTTCGACACGGAAAACTGTGTACAAATATAATAATAATAATAATAATAATAATAATAATAATAATAATAATAATAATAATAATAATAATAATAATAATAATAATAATAATAATAATAATAATGGAAAAAATGGATAAGTATCAAGACCTGATAATAGAAATAAGAAGGATATGGGATATGCCAGTGGAAATTGTGCCCATAATCATAGGAACACTAGGCACGATCCAAGATTCCTGAAAAAGAATCTGGAAAAACTAGAGTAGTAAGAAGAGTGATGGACTCCTAAGGAGGCAGGATGTAACCCAATACCCCACACTATAAATACCACCCAGTCGAATTGGAGGACTGTGATAAAAAAAAAAAAAAAAAAAAGAATATAATAATAATAATAATAATAATAATAATAATAATAATAATAATAATAATAATAATAATAATAATAAACTTATCACAAATTCCTCCCGCTAATGCAAGAATCAGACTGAACCCAAATACTTGCAAGGCTCTGAGGAGGAAATGCATTTCTCGGTATATTAACAAAGGCATTTACCAAAGGGTTCGCAGGGAATTAATTCCAGGCGGGTCTGGAATGGCGACTCTTCCATTCACCTTCAAAAGGAAATCATTCTTTTTCACCTGAGTAGGAATGAATGAAGGAATTTTTCTTATCACTTGAGAATCGTCATTGTCCTGTTTATAAAGGTGCGCACATGTCTTGGCTTCTCGTTTACCTTCCAGAACGTTTCAGGCCGCGGGAAAGAAGCAGGTTTTCTTTCGAAACGTTTGCTACATTTTGAATTCCGAGAACGTCTCGTTGGATCTGTAAATACGAACAATTCTGTCCTTCGGAATAGCAGCTACGGGCGAAGAGCTTTTCTCGTACTTTGATATTTAGAAAATTAGGAACGCGATATAAACGCGTAATTCTATGCTGTCGGTGTTGCTTAAACGCATGTCACCTAAAAATTACATATTGCTATCAGTTTTCAAAAAAAAAAAAAAAAAAAAAAACAAAAAAAAAAAAAAAAAAAAAAAAAACTGCTCCACAATCCCAACCCATCTCTCTCTGTCTCTCTGTCTCACACACACACACACACACACACACGCACACACACACACACACACACACACACACACACACACACATATATATAATATATATTATATATATATATATATACTATATATATATATATATATATATTATATATATAGGTATTATATGATATATATATATATATTATATATATATATATATATATATATATATATATATATATACTTATTATATATGCATTATATAGATATATATATATATATATATATATAATATAATTATATATATATAGATATATATAGATATATATAAATATATATATATACATATACATATTTGAGAACCAATATATGATTTTATATCATATATATTATATACGATATATATATATATATATATATATATATATATATATAATATATTATATATAGAATATATATATATATATATATATATATATATATATATAGATATATATATTCTATATATAATATATATATATATATATATATATAAATGAGTTTTCTGCAAAGCAGGGACACGGACAAATATTACGCGTAACATCTTACTCCCGCCTACATCAGTAGATTAGCAACAACATTGATATTGTAAAAGGTAAGAGAATGGCTGACAACTCGTTGCTTCTCCTCGAGATTTTTTCCCGAATATAAATGGATCCATTTAACATGATAATGACTATTAATCAAGGAGACACATCCGCGTACGAACTAGAACTTTTGAAAAAGACTACACTTCTGATCAAACGCCTTCGAGCGGTCGAGAATTAAGAGTAGCAAATATGCTTAAACATAAACCCTAATATGAAAGGTTTGCAATGGGGTGAAAGTACATGCCGAGCTATGTCGAAAAATCCCTCATAGGCAGATTGACGGTTACTTGATTTAGAAATATCTCGAAAATACACAGTGGATACCTAACTTCAAATATTTATAAACGCTCCACTAAGTGCAATTGCGATATAATTATTAGAATTTCTTTAATAACTCTTATATAATATATATATATATATATATATATATATATATATATATATATATATATATATATATATATATATATATATATATATATGTATGTATGTATGTATATTTGAACTTTAAGATGGAAAGGGCTCTATTATAGCATCCAAAATTATTATTATTTTATTATTATTATTATTATTATTATTATTATTATTATCTTTGTTATTCAATGAATCTAATTCACAAGAAACTAAATAAAATTATAGATAACTTGTGCTTTTACTTCTGCTAAAAAATGTTTTCGAAACACACTGTCCTATTTGTAAATTTATGGGACAACGAATAGGGTCACCTATACAGTGAAAAAAAAAATAAAAAGAATAAAAAAAATAAATGGCAGAAGAGTGCCGCTGTAAAAATTGTACGGTGTCTGCAACTATCCGACATATCTTTTTTTATTGCAGAATTCCAGACCTAAATATTGTATCAGGTTGAAGGTCGAAGGTGTTTCATATTTTGCGTCACCGATATTGGATTTGGGCATTCCAAGGGCATGCAGTAATTGCACCTGTCACCTGCAGCTCCTACAGGAAGACGGGTGATTCAGAGACGAGAGAAATGGCTCCTTTGGGAATTCCAATTTCCTAGAAGGAGGAAATCATACGATTTCATCTGATTTCTTCTTTTCGGGGTTAAGATGGAGGTATCCATTTCATTTTATTTTTATTTTTTATTTCTTTAAAGGGGAAAGAGGTTAGGAATGGAGGGAGCGAATGTGTAACTGTCTTTTTTGTTGTTATTCACTGTTTGAATATATCGTAAGACACATTTATGATCGGATAAGGAACCGTAATATCCGTCACATCCCTTTGTAGGTTTTTTTGTGAGAATTGTTTTTTTTCTTATTTTAGTGAGGATGAAGAAGGAAAGGCAAATTTGGAACTCATTTTAACAACGATTTTTTTTTATTCTCAAGTGAATGCTGAATAATTTTGCAAGCAACTTTTTTTTTTATTCGTAATCAGGATTACGATAAAAAAAAATTTCTTGCCAGTAAGGTTGTTAGAAGAATGTGGAACGAAAGTACAAATAGTTTTAGGCTTCCACTCATTAAAAGTTCGTAATCCCTTATATTTCTTATTTTTGATGGTAAGGGAGGAAGGAAAAAGAACCATTTACTTAACTTTTGTCTGCTTTCAAGAACGACAATTGACAATTCCCTCATGCAATGTTGTGTTTGACAGCTTCAT
>NC_061093.1:67278977-67281477 GCF_015104395.2 Macrobrachium nipponense | reverse complement strand
TTTATGCGGAACTTCCAAATACACAGTCATGCTTGTCATGTCGGGGAGACTTCGCCTAAAATGAATTCCCTCAGGGACCTCAGTTTCTGATATTCATTTGACACTACCCGCCCAGATGCAGCGCCAGGACGGTTATTCACAGAGTCCAAGTGGTATACACAGCTCGGCGAATTTACATCCAATATCATGCCTTGTACAAGACAGAATGACGGGACAAAATGTTATTGAGAACATCTTAATACTTCGCAAAATAACTAACATTCATTACGCAAAATACATTATAGCTATTTCTGATAATTACAAGTTTAATTCACTCTTATGACGATCAGAAAAATATTTCAAGAGAAATTAATAATTCGGCTTTATTTCGGTAAAACCGCCCTATCACATATGTCCTTTTTCCTTAAGAACAGATGTTCTAATCAAATTATGAGTTAAAGGTTAACAGATAATTATAATGTTCTTTCTTCTTCGTCCACTGAAATTTGCTTTTTCCCCTAAAGACAAAACAGATAATTATATACATGATATAATATACACATCGATACATACATACATCATACATACATACTAGATAGATAGATATATATATATATATATGATATATATATATATATCTATAGATATATACTATATATATCATATACATCTATATATATATATATATATATATTATATATATATATATATATATATATATATATATATATATATATATATATATAGATATATATATATATATATATATATATATATATATATATATATATATATATATATATATATATATATATATATATATATATATATATATATATATATATATATATATATATATATATATATATATATATATATATATATATATATATATATATATATATATATATATATATATATATATATATATATATATATATATATATATATATATATATATATATATATATATATATATATATATATATATATATACTATATATATATATATATATACATATCATATATATATATATATATATATATATATATATATATATATATATATATATATATATATATATATATATATATATATATATGAATACTTATCACATCACCCGATTGATTCATATAATCATTCGAGCTACAAATGTCCTTTAATATCTAATTCGCTCTACATCGGAATTGATACATTTTCATATATGTATCGATTTTGGGAATTTTTTCTGTTGATAATAATTTCGTCCCCCCACGGGAACGAAATTATTATCAACTGGAAAATTCCCCCTCGGTACATATATGAAAATATATCAATTCCGAGGTAGAGCGAATTAGATATTAAAGACATTTGTATCTCGAATGATATATATATATATATATATATATATATATATATATATATATATATATATATATATATATATATATATATATATATATATATATATATATATAGATATATAATATATATATATATATATATATATATATATATATATATATATATATATATATATAGTTAATATATATATGCAGAAGCCAGGTACCTCTAAGTATGGGGATACAATCCAAAATGAAGTAAATTCCTCGTGTAGTTTAAAAAAATATAGTTCTTGTAGAGGATAATCCTGTACAAGAACTATATATTTTAAAACTACAGAGGAATTTACTTCATTTGATTGTATCCCCATTTACTAGAGGTACCTGGCTTCTGCATATATATATATAGATATATATATATATATATATATATATACATATATATATATATATATATATATATATATAGATATATATATCATATAGTATAAATATATATATATATATATATATATATATATATAATATAATATATATATATATATATATATATATATATATATATCTAATAAAAGGAGCCCATAAAAACACCAAAATGTAGAGAAAAGTACTATATTTTCATTTAGACTGCTGTCTCCCTCTCTTCAGGTATCTGAATGAGAAAAGTTTACAGAAAAGGAAGGTGGTATTTATACCAAGAGATTCGTCCACAAGTAAGCCAATTTAGGTCACCCCGCTGATAATCTTCCTTTAATCTTCTTAAGCGTTGGGATGAATGAACACTGCGTCGACGATGTCCGATGTCCAATTCCCTTTTGAGATGTTCATTACCTGCTTCTCTTTTATTAAGGCCGATTCCATCATTTGACTCTTGTACCGGCAGTTGCTGCTATAATTACATGTGACATATTCCAGTTTATTCTATGGTTATGTTCCAATTTATATTGATTTGAAAATAGCCGAAGTTCTGTTGTCCATAACCTAACTGACCGTTTGTGTTGTATTAATCTCTGGGGAAGTGATTTACCTGTAAATCCGATGTAAGATTGGTCACAGTCCTGGCATGGGATCTCATATACCCCAGAGTCTTTGGGAGATGTCTTTTTGTTGGACGTTAATCAGGGATTTGGCTAAGGTATTTGGGTAGGTAAATGCAAAAGGGTTGGATTCCCAAGGGTGTGAGTTACTCTCTTAATCG
>NC_061093.1:67269290-67274290 GCF_015104395.2 Macrobrachium nipponense | reverse complement strand
TGAGAAGAGAGATAGAGAGAGAGGAGAGAGAGAGAGAGAGAGAGAGAGAGAGACCAGCAATCGTTCTTTCTTACGACCCATCGGTTACGGAAGAGGAAAACACGACAGGGGGAAACTCAGGAACCCTGATCAAAGTGAAATGGACTGAGGAAGGTGCAATGCAACGGGGGCGCTTCCCCAAGCAATTTCCCTCAAGACATTCAATTAACCCTTCACGGCCGGTCATCAGTTCTCCTTCCCCTGGAAATGAGCTATGGCAGAATTTGTCAAGATTACGTATATGTTGCATGAACCCATTCATTTGTTTCTTGTCGTTCCGATGTAATTTGTATTCCCTTAATTAAAATGTATGGATATTTTATGAACTGGGTAAATAATTATAATTCCTAAACAATCATGTAAAGAATGAAAGGGTTTTGTTTGGGCTTGTATGATGGAGCAGTGTTATGATTCAGAGCCTTAAATGAATTTCTTGAGCTACAATATTTCTCTGGGCCTAAATTATTAGTCAATAATATTACCAATAAATATCTTTTAATAAATGCGTTGAAACGGAATACGCATAAATTAGTAGCCACACACCGATACCCAAGCAAAAATAGCCGGGTACGTCAACAAGCTTGTAGAGGATGCATTATGCTGTGAAAGTAGCATTTTACGAAACAAAAGTAATGACCGTGTTTTTAGTCTGGGCCAACTTTCAAAAATATTAAGAGTTGACAAAATAAACTCAACCGAAGACATAACTCCATCCAGAGCTTGCAAGAAAGTAAGGCCCCTCTTCGAAAATTTTGACTCCGAGCGACCCACATTCCTCCCAACTCCAACCGCTCGATGGAATTTCTTTCTCCTTTTTACATAAAAATTCTTCCCCAGGAATCTGGAGTTTCCTGGCTTTTCTGAACCATCGTCGCCAAATTTAGTGGAGCTTCACACAATACGGCGATGCATTTTCAAACTGTTTCCACGAATTTAGTTGTTCATAGAAATACAAGAATGATGATAAACACATACCAATTGGCACCACTGCTCAGAACCTTCCGTACTGATTTAATAGTGCCTTGACTATGGAACCCGTTATTTGTCGGCCTAATTTTCCCTGCATTTTGCCTGTAAATCCTTCCGCCATTTGTCGTTCTGCGAAATGGCTTTAATCTAGCTGGCCTTTTGTGTTAAAATTCATACAGTTACATGCTTGTACTCTTATGAACTTTAATACATACATGCATATGAAGTAACGCTTTGATGAAGGGTATACATATTTAACTGCATGCAAATGATGGGTTCGCGATGCTTTGTCCTTCACGTTTTACTGACAGATTATTCATTCGACTGATGTAAATGTTTTCGAATCGTATGATAATAAACAAATGCATATGCATATTAACTATTAGCGACGCTACCATATGAATGGTGAGTAATCTTGTTACATCGAGACTTTTCGCTGCCCCGAAATATGAAAAATTTTACATCTCAAAGAGGAAACTGTTTGGCTTCATATTTAATCAAATTTTAGTAAAAACTTAAAAATTCATCAAATTGGCAAAGAAATTTTACTTAATTTGAATATAATATATATGGATCTGAGCGTATGTGCAGCTTTCTGCCATGCTATCTCAACACTAATGTAAATTTGACAATGGAAATGAAAAAAGTGAAAAGTGCAATGCGCAAAACGAGACTTAATTTTGAAACGGTAGTCCCGAAGAAATTCATTGTAGACGAATGCCGGCAACATCTACGTTGATCATTGGGTGAAAGCGTAAACCATTTTATTATATTATCAGAAATGTTAATGTTAATATTACGTACAAACTATATGAAACGTTGAACGCTTACGTTAAATAAATGTTTTCGGATGGAGTGACGCATTACCTCGAAAAAAAATATAAATATGCATAAAACACTGCACTTAAAAAAAAATATTAATAATAAAACTATCTATATAACATAAACACTATCCATAATATTTCTTATTCTCATTTTATATCGCTTATACAATTATCGTTAATATACAATTATCGTTAATCGTTTTTATATTCTTTGCAATTCAAGTGCTACGGTCCTATGAATATAAATTAATGTAAAAGGGAGAAGCCTATAGAAACAAGGTATACAAAGAAAATAAAATAAAATTCCGAAAACATTTTTATTAACGATCCATTGAAAATAAATGAGACGGAGAAAACACAGAATTAACGAAAGAGGCTCTCAGCATAAATAAAAATTGTCATAAAAGAAAAAACGATTACGCAAAGCTGATCTCGGCAGAGTGGCCTCAATATCGAGCCCTTTGACTCTGTTGGCTGTCCAGCGTCCGGAAGTCCAGACCAGGTTTTATTTCTTTTATTTTCACATTGGGGACAAGAAGGGCTATGCTATAACACAGTAATGCCGGTTTCACCTAAGACCGCCCAAAAATGGAAACCTAATGGTGGTCTACACGAGAAACGGCAGGGTTACTCTCTCTCTCTCTCTCTCTCATCCTTTATCGTAGGAAATAAAGCACGTGTCAATGTTGTAATACGTCTTGTTTTAAAAATATCATTACTATATATTTGTTGATTTTTTTAGGTTAATGACATATATTGCATAAGTACTGAATTGTAAAATGAACTTTAAAATATATTGTTTTTAAATAAAAGAGATATAAAAAAAATCTTATATTGATTGTTTATAACCTCCTCAAAAAGTTGTAACAAACAAGCAATGATGCCCCACTACAATTAAGTCCAATATATATGTCCTTCCAGTGTCGCAATCCCTCGTCCCTGACTCAGCATGATGGGATAATCCTATGTTCCCATCAGACCGACTTAGGGACATCGGAGAAAGATTTTTAACGTTGGTATAAAGAAAGATAAATTGCTCCGACTTAAACGGGCAAGAACGATGGCGCCAAAGGGGGGTTTCAGGGGCGGTGGTGGGGGGAGGAGACGGGGGAGGGGCCCCGGAGGGATTGGAGTAAATGAGGAGGGAGCGATGGGCAGGGGGACAAAGAGATGAGTTGGTAAATGAAGCGTTCAGTTTCAGAATACATACGTATATATATATATATATATATATATATATATATATATATATATATATATATATATTATATATATAATTACATATATAATATATCCTTAAATCCGCTAGAAAGGTGAGTGAAAAAGGGGGTGGGACTTAGAACAAAGTAACTTTCGAAGTTCGTTCTAAACTTGAACATGTAGAATAAACCACGAAAGTACTTGTCCCAAGTCCTTTGTTTTCACTCACCTTCTATTGTGGGATTTGATTACATACATTATATATATATATATATATTTATATATATATATATATATATATATATGTATATATATATATATGTATATATACAATATATATATATATATATATATATAATATATATTTATATATATATATATATATGTCATATATATGTATGTATATATATATATATATATATATATTATATATATTATATATATATATATATCATACATATATATATATATATATATATATATATATACATATATATATATATATATATATATATATTTTATATATATATATATATATATATATATATTATATATATATATATATATATATATATATATATATATATATATATATATATATATATATATATATAGGCATCTGCGCTGGACAGATATGTCTATTTCAGCATTTCTACAGGTTCATCGAAACAATCTCACCGTTTCATCGGCTATAATTGTTTCCCCCCCCCCCTTTTTTTTTTTTTTTTTTTCCCCCCCCCTTTTTTTTTTTTTTTTTAGGTTTTCTGTAAAAGAAAACTATTGTGACGTCTTTGTCTGTCCGTCCCTCAGATCTTAAAAAACTACAGAGGCTAGAAGGCTGTAATTTGGTATTGATGCTCGATAATTAGAAGGTTGATGATCAACATACCGATTTGCAGCCCTCTAGCCTCAGTAGTTTTTAAGATTTGGGGACGGACAGAAAAAGCGTGGACTGAAAAAGTGAGGATGAACAAACAAAACCATCACAATAGTTTTCTTTTACAGAAAATTATGGCTTCGAGAAAAGAGAAGAAAACGTTTACCACCTAAGTCTCATCTTAACATTTAAATAGTGAATGATCCCAAATGTTAGAAAATGTATACCGTAGCTTAGGAAAGCCAATGTTGCTCACTTCCTCATGAGGCATAATTGCCCCTAAAATTGCACTGGCGTCAATGGTGACAAGTTTATAATCCTGTGGGATGCCACCACATGCCCAAAAAAGGTAGGATTAACAATTCTATAAACTGTGCGTGTGCCCATATATGTGAGTCTCATTCTCATGTATGTGTAAGGTTCTTACATTTCTGCATTTGGCAAGATAGCTTGCTTTCAAACAGCACTGGACTTGATGATCTCTCCGCTCATCTCTTCAGCTTTAATGATGGCTTCTGATGGTTAATTAATCTTGCTTCGCTGAATATCTGTGATTTTATTCCTTCTTAATCGCTCTCCCATCACTGACGCAAATGAACCCGGTGACAGGGTTCGCTCCAGAAACAGAATATTTTTAGGAATCTTTACTATGCTGTAATTAAACATTATAATAGAGAATCAAAATATAAATGGTTCCAAGATAACTTTTACATATGTATTGCCGTTGACGTAAAATATACCTCATTAATTTTCATGAAGCTTATCAAAAACCCCCCTTCAACGGATCAGGTCTTTTAACTAAATTGTTATCTTACACAGAAATTTTAAATACAACTTACGGTGAAATATGGAATTTATATATATAAACTGAAGTTCGTCAGGAGTCAAGGATCACATAATTCGAATCTTGGCCTGGCCAAAAGCACTTATTAATTATGATTCCCTGAAGGCCGCCACTAACGATCAGTTAGACCTGCGCAGTCGGCTGTTCAGTTTTGCCTGCACAGGCCGACTGTAAGTTCTTCACAAGGTGCAGTGAATACGATATTAAACATACTTGTAACTTCCTGTCTCCATATAGGTGACAAAAA
>NC_061093.1:67264290-67266790 GCF_015104395.2 Macrobrachium nipponense | reverse complement strand
TATATATATATATATATATATATATATATATATATATGTATATATATATATATGTGTGTGTGTGTGTGTGTTTGCGTGTGCATGTGTATGTATAAACTTCACTGGGAGAATTGACAAGACATTTCTACTCACGTTATATTTTTCCTTCAACGTTGCAACATTCTAGCGAACAGAATATATGTGTTCCTTACCGATAAGGTCTATCTTTCCCGCTATTGTATCTTTTCTTTTGGATGTTCCATCTGACACTTGTTTTCCCCTTCATCAAATATTCCTTTTCCACTCTATTTACATTTCTCTGCCAGACGCTTCCCGACCTTCAGGCAGCATTCCATCCCTCAGATTCTTTTGCTACAGATCCATTGTTATTTTTCTCTCTCTCCATATATTGCATACTCTGCCTCTTTCCCCCATTCTCTCCAAGCATATCTATGCTTCTTCGTCTATGTTTTGTCACTTCATAGAGCGTCTCTTTTTTAAAAAGCAATACTTCGCTCTGCCAACGTGGAATCAGAGGAATTTGTTTCTGGTGATAAGAACTTAATTTCTCGATATAATGTGGTTCGGATCATACAATAAGCTGTAGATCCCGTTGCTAGGTAACCAATTGGTTTCTAGCCACGTAAAAATATCTAATGCATCGGGCCAGCCCTAGGAGAGATGTTAGTCAGCTCAGTGGTCAGGTTTAAACTAAGTAGTCTTTAACTGAAAAATTTTCTTTGAATACCATGATAAATATTGTTTCTTTCACTTATGGTTCCATGTATATTATTAAAGTGGAATTTTCTAAGACCTGAATAACCCACCCCCCCCCCCCCCTGGGGCTGAACTTGGGCTTGAAGGGCACGGGGAGTGTCTCTGTTCATCCCAGTGACCTCAAAATCTAAGGATTAGACACTAATACCCATCATTTTGGACATTCCATTCTTTACCCAATCTTTCCCTCCTTTCCTATCGGAGCTAAACGTGGACTTAAATGGACTTAAAGGGCACTGGGAATGCCACTAGTAATCTAAGCAACATTGGAAACTATAAATTAGACACTAATATCTGTTATTTCTGGTTATTTTTACGTGTTAACCCCTTCCCACCCCTTCTCACACCCCCTTTCCTATCTGGGCTGAACGTTAACTTAAATGACAGCAGGAGTGTCACTATTCATCTCAGAGACCTCGAAAACTATGGATTGGACACTAATATCTGTCGTTTTCAGTTATTTGTACATACACACACATACAAATACAAACATTCATCTAATTGTATATATATTATATATATATATATATATATATATATATATATATATATATATATATATATATATATATATATATATAAATATATATACATACATAAAATAAATATACTATACATATTATATATATATATATACATATATATATATATATATATATATATATATATAATATATATTATAGATATATATATATATATATATATATATTTATAGATTATTATATTATTATCTTGTTATTATTATTAATATTATTATTATTAATATTATTATTATTGTTATTATTATTATTATTATTATTATTATTATTATTATTATTATTATTATTATTATTATTATTATTATTATTATTATTATTATCATTATTGTTTATGTTATTATTATTATTATTATCATTATTATTTCTGCTGTAAATTCTATTCATCTCTGATAATGAGAAAATATTAATTCGCATTTTTTTAGGACAGCTACAATAGACATGTCATAAATGGACCACCAAAGAACGACTTAACGAAGTCCCCATTACCGTCCTTTTCAATTATCAAAATCATAAGGAGAATAATGACATTTGTCACTGTGATGGGTCATTAACACGGATTATGGGGAGACGTGCACCATTGATTAGCCGTAATTAATTGAATGGCACTAGTATTATTATCTGTGCTATTTCTGCCACTGTCCCCCTAATTCAACAATATATTTTATTATTTGAAGATAATTGGAACACGATTTCAATGATTGTCTCTTATTGATAAGTGATTTTTTAACACATTGAAACTAATATAGTAAATTTGACTTTGATATCTTTCTGTAAATAGCACTGTATTCTGAACATTTAATTATTGCAAAGAATTGATGGGCCCTAAATCGTAATTCGTATCTCATATTGATATATTAATAGCATATTTATATATTAACCTATGAATTAATTTTATGAGAGGCTCTTGCTGGACACTGGATCAGAAGTAGGATTTCGTATAAAAATGGTTAAAACTATTGTAATTGCATTTGTCAAAGAAAAGAGAAATTTCTGATTTATAAATTCTTGTGCCACATTGCAAGATGTTAACTATAAGTCTTAGAAGAACTTAAAAAAACTATTAAGAGATGAGTATTTGAGTCACTATATTTACAAATCTCTTATATACTTATATATACTAATCGTTAATATGATTAAGCTTCTAGCTATAAATCTTCTTTGGAACTATTTTGTTGTTCCAAGTTTCGTGTCGCATAATATCATAA
>NC_061093.1:67249290-67259290 GCF_015104395.2 Macrobrachium nipponense | reverse complement strand
CTTTGACATTTGTTCTGTGAATTGTTGGGTAGTCGTAATGTTCCTCTTATAAAAAAAATAAAGAGTCCTACTCTGTTCTTTTAGCAGTCTTACATGTAATTTCTTTTCTGTAATTCCGGATCTGAAAATAACTGTCTTCTGAAAACCAAATGTTTGTCATGCACTAGCAGATATCACATGTGTACTCGTATAATTTCTATTCAAATGCCAGTATATTTGTTAATTTCTGTATAGTCTCATTTCCACTATGATAGAAATAGGTTAACTTTATTTAACCTATTCAGCACCACCTATTTCTGAATGGTTTATCTCACTCGTTGAGTGCTGTTCCGGAAATTATTGTGAGCCGAACAAACCCATATCTATATTTTACTCGTGTTTTGTTCATGATTAATCAAAATTTGTTACAAAGTTTTGATATACTGCACAACTTTCAGAAACGGGGACTGTATTTGTTTTTCCTTTAACAGACGATATTTTGGTTGAAAAGCTTGCATCATATTGAGAGAGAGAGAGAGAGAGAGAGAGAGAGAGAGAGAGAGAGAGAGAGAGAGAGACAGAGAGAGAGAGAGAGAGAGCGATAATTAAGGAACTTTGAGAATTTTATATGCGGTTTGTTTTATACACACACACATAATCACACACACACACACACATTTTTATTTCTCCTTAGATTCCCAGAAGAGGAAAGTTGGTTATTATTTTCTGCTCTCCTAAATGTTCACCACTTCTATTTTTCTCAAACCGATTTGAGCATAATAACACATAATGAAAAGAGATATAGGGGTATTACATTGTCCCCTGAAAGGACTTTTGTTTAATGCATCTATTATGTATAAATATAAGTCAAGTTACAATTATATAAGCAGTAAATATTTATGATTAATCAGATGCGATTTTACACCATTTTGCAAGATATGAATTATAATTTTACGTAAAATACATAGTTTCGTTCGACATTTTATAATTTGAAATCATGAAATGATATATTCTATCGTTTTCGAAATCTCTTGTAAACTCTCTGTTAAAGAATAAACTCCGTATTCTTTTCAAATGAATATGCAAGTTAGCTGAAGAATATAAAAACATCTCTCTCTCAATCTCTCTCTCAAACGCTTAAAGTCTTGGAAAAAAGTTGCAAATGAAACTTTTATACAGTAAGCAAAATTTAGTTTCATAAGCAATTTTTTTTATTTCACGTCCAATCATCGCAACACTTTTTATCAATAAACGCCATTAACTCAAAAAGGAATGTGATTTCCGTTGAAGCTGTAGATAGTAATTTATGAAATTAAATCGGCTCGTAATTGTCATTGCATTATAAATATGACCTCTGTTGAACTCTGACGTTATTAAAGTCATAAATATTCTCTTCAATAATGTAACGCTTTCGACTTTTTTTTTTTTTGTCACTTTCCGCCTTCATATGACACGGGATTCATTCAATTTTAGAACTGGAGAATTTTGACAACGGTTAGAATTTACTGTGATTTTTCGTTACTTGCTTTGTCACAAAGATCTGGTGAAAACATGTAATAATATACTTCCTTCTGTAACAAACAATAAAACTATATTATATATATATATATATATATATATATATATATATATATATATATATATATATATATATATATATATATATATATATATATATATATATATATATATATATATATATATATATATATATATATATATATATATATATATATATATATATATATATATATATATATATATATATATATATATATATATATATATATATATATATATATATATATATATATTATTCGAGCTGCAAATGTCCTTTAATATCTAATTCGCTCTACCCGGAATTAATATAATTTTCATATATGTAAACCGAAGGGGAATTATTTAGTTGACAACTAAAAAATTCCTCTTCGCTTTGCATATATGAAAGTATATTAATTCCGAGGTAGAGCAATTACATATTAAAGGACACTTGTAGCTCGAATAATCTGCATGAATCACGGTGATGCGATATATTATTATATATATATATATATATATATATATATATATATATATATATATATATATATATATATATATATATAGCGTTTAAAATCACAGAGATTAAAGCAATGGGCTAAATGAAATTCATATAGAATTCCAGTAGATTCAGCACGTTATGTGAGACGTGCAAAAAAAAAAAATGATAATATGCGAACATTTCTTAATTCCATTCTGTTGAAACAAAAGAAAACTGATGTTCATGGTTGAAAAAACAAAATTAGATGAAGATGAGTAGTATATCTGCTTAGGAGGGACTACAGGAACCTTTGGATACAAAATGGTTCTTCGTTTTATTAGCTTGACTGTGACTCTGGCTTGATATAACTGTTTTTTTTTTTTTTTTATTGAGGACTTATAAACAGCAACGCTTTACAATTTTGTTTCCTTTCTGTTATGAACACTTAGCCAGAATATTTTTCCTTTCTCCTCTTTCACGATATACTAATGATGCCGAATACCTGGCTATTTTTCTTTTAGACTCATGTTTTTTCATTTTGGCGTAGCGAAACAAAAAGAGCAACTCACAGAGATGAAACGCTCCAGACTGGAATGCTGGAATGCTGTAGACATCATTAAGCTGTGGATAAAAAGAGCGGAATATTAATGTTGGAATATGAGGCATAATTTGGAACGCAAGAATAATTTGTTGACATTATCATACTGGAGCCATGTGGTCTTGTTACCAGCCGTGCCAACCTTGTTGGAGGGGGGGAGAGGCAGGTCTGAATCTTCCACGAGAGGGAGCTCTTTTGATACACTTCCCATTAAACCCTCGATGTGCATCCTTTGACCTACGATGCACTAGTTCCCTCTCCATTAGTTGAAAGTTCCTCGTTGGTTGAATGGTTTACGTGGTCGGTAACCGATTCGGTAGTCGCGAGTTCGACTCCCGCTCTGCCAACGCGGAATCAGAGGAATTTATTTCTGGTGATTAGAAATTCATTTCTCCATATAATGTGGTTGCTTCGGATCCCACAATAAGCTGTAGGTCCCGTTGCTATGTAACCAATTGGTTCCTAGCCACTTATTGGGTAAACTATATATATAACTATTGAGTGAGCAACTCGATCTTATAAAGAAATGAGATACGTGACTTATCTCTGAGAAACACTCTTGGGTGTTGGGGCACAACACTATACGATTATCACACAATACAAGAAATGCTCGGGAAGTATGAAAGGAAAATAAGTCGGAGACTGGCGATAGGACTGACTTAATAACCTTGAAATTTGCACATTACCTTCTGCAGGAGTTGCAGGAGTTTTCCTCAGGGACGCCAGTAAAGATGAATATGTAGTAGCACAACAAAGGTCACATTGGCTAGCAACAGCCGCCATCTCAAAGGGCAGTAGCTTAGAATTGTTGTTGTTGGAGATTAAGCTGGCCTTATGCCAGCACGGGTTCTGGCTCATAGAGCAGCCTGTAGGAAGCTCAGAGGAATACAAGAGAAGTTCTAAGCCCTTTTATGACCTCGGAGAGGGTTCGCCAGCATCCTGGTAGATGGCGTTACCTGTCCCCTGGCGCATCTTCGTCACGAGGCCGTACTAGGTTACCTTTGGGTCTAGGTTTTTAAATATGGCGGCTCGGAGCCCTCCACCAGTGGTGCAGCACGACCTTAGCTTTCTTTCTCTTCCAGCCTCTCGAATCTGCTAACACAAAGCACCAGCAGGCAAACGAACAAAAGTTGATTAAAGGATTAATTCCATAAAGGAAGTGGTGTGTGTGTGAGAGAGAGAGAGCGGGGCGAATTTGCCTGTATCAATGTTATGAATGAAAATAATAGAATTGGTTTTCTTTTGGGTTTTTTGCTATATTATATATATATATATAGTATATATATATATATATATACTATATATATAATATATATATATATATATATGTACATATCTAATGTCTTATCGCTTGGCGATAGACTTTTTCGTTCTTCCTTACGACTGTCATTCGTAAGTAATTTTTTGGTTCCTCTCATGTCCCTTGGATATCTTAGTAGAGAGGTTCTTCCTTGACTAGAGGAGATGATTCAAACAGGCAAGTTGACAAGATAACAACTTTATTCTGTAACTCCTACTAGGAGATGCTTGCTCGGTCGGACGACCGATATGATTTGATCGTTGGCGTGGAACTGCCATTCTAAAGCATCGCGTCGATAGCGGAACATTAGCTATCTCAGCAATTCATATAAAAAAAAAATAAAAACACATACGTAGTCCGCCGGCTCGGAAGTTACAAGTTTCCGGCGTAGGTTAACAGGTCAACCGCTTCCCATGGAAGTTGTTGTGCAAAGTTATCATAAACATAAAAATGTTGACAAAGCTTTGAGCTAGATCAGGCTACTGCAGACAGCGCATAGCGTAATCTAGGTCTGCTTTGGTCACGTAGAACCCCTCCTAATGCCATGACCCAGGTCATTGGTTTATATTTACAGATCTTGTAAATTATATATATATGTAATTATTACATTAGGCTCGGACTGCTACCTATTCAAGCCTTGAATAACAAAAAAAAATTTACTTTAAACATTGTTCATAGGAGCGTGCTCGTAACATACGTCTAAGTATAACATAATAATGATTAAATGCATAAAAAGGTTCTGTTACATACCCTTGTTGACATATTCATAAACAAAGATAAATGCATGGAAAATATAGATCCATGTTTGGTAATAATAATGATTATGTACCCAAAAAATAATAAAAAGGTAAAAATCAAAACATGTATACATGATTAATATGATAACAGGTAACCTGATTAAGAATAATGGTTACTAAATAATGATTATAGCATGATCATGGATAATTGTTAAAGAGTACTTGACACTCTTTGTAATAGATAAATATAATTGTATAATAGTATAACAATGTAATTCTGCAGAAATTCAATATATAGGGCTGATATTTTATTAGGTGCCCGAAAAATACCTTTAGGAATATATTAATGTATAATATTGGGCTATAATGCTTTATTAGGCGCCCTGGAGATACTTTAACTGTTCAAATGCAAAGGCGTGAGTCTTTCTTGTCCTACATTTTTTACCAGCATACGGACCGCTTTTTCACACACAACACAATTCCAGACAATTCCCTAGGCACGAACTGAAGTGGCCAAGTTTCAGGCGGCCCTAAACGCAAACGACTTGAGTTTAACGGGTACGTCATCTAGACGGGCCAGTACGTTCCCTTGGAGATCCTTCTGTTTACGCCTTAGCCTACGCCAAGCAAAGATGTTGACGGCGATAACCAATATGGCCGTCACGCTGAACACGGCTAGCAGAATGTAGTAGCGAAGATTTTCTCCACCTGCATAAGTCGATGACGCGTGGGTCATCTCAGCCAGTTGCGTCAAACGATGAGCTACTCGCGCGTTGTATATGGAGAGGTAGTGATGGGATGATTGTGGTAGCCCCACGAGTAGTTCGCGAAAATACCCGCCTTCTCACGTATTATCGTGTTGACCCCTCTGACTGTAAGTTTGTAGAGTCCCGTACAACCATCGGCTGCTACGAAGATAGGGGCATGGGCGGTGGTACTGTCCGGACACACGACGTCGAATCCGGCCTTTATCATAACGGATTCCAGGAACCATTATTCATCCTGTAATTGAATTTATTACCGTAAAAGGGATAAAGTTTCCCAGACAACCTTCGCTTGTATGAGAGAGAGAGCCGTTTAGCACTATGTCTAATCTCACATGAATCCGTTGATATAGGATAGAATTCAAAAGAGTCAGCTGTACAAATTTTATTATTCATGGCTTCTGAAAACAAGTGAGTGAGTTTATCTAAGTCTTTAATGACTGTAAATGATTTCTTTATCAGAAGAAATCAGTACATGCCCCGTTAAATTGGATATTACTGGATTTGAGTTATTCGTCATGAAGTAGGAAACGGTGCTATTTTGTATGATTGCCAAGCATCGGAAGAATCAAAAGGAATTGTGATCATAATTCTATAATTTTCAACGCTGACTGATATTAGGCTATAATAGAATTCTACTTTATGGGCATCTAATAAAGGAATATAACCTAGCTTCTCCCGTCCGTTTTCCAAAGTTAACGTCAGATCTTTAATAGGCATGAGGTGAGGAGATAACACACCCTTGTTGCTAACGTAATTGCTTCTACGTAATCTTTTGACTTTTCAATAAAATGTGATATTTTCACACGGATATGATCTATTTTCGAACTATAGTAAGCTAAAGTAGCCAGCAAATGTTGAACTTCCATGACCTGATCGATATTATTTGAATGTTCATTAACGATATTCATTATTTGATTGATCGAAGATAACTGGCTGCGAAGTTCAGATAAGGCCAGTTCTGTTTTGTGTTGCAAAAACTCAATTCTTTTATTTTGATTATTTATCTTGAGGCGATTGAGATTCCTAAGCCTAGATTCGCAACTGATCCTAAGATGTTTAGTCCAGCTAGAATAAGCGGGTTGCGGCGTTCAAGAGTATTGTGCCGCACAGACCACATCAGCAGTCACGAGCGAGTTCTTCTGCCTCGGCGGTTTTATTTTGTATGTCATAAGACAACATTTCCGCGACGCTTAGTGTTTGAGCTAGTGAAATCTCTGAGTTAGCATGAAAATTACGTTCGTGCATTTCCTTAAGGGAAATACCAAACCTCATCAGGTCATTCTTTAAGTTAAGGACGTCATCTCAGGTAAGAAAATAGCATGCATATCTACTTCTATAACAATATTACTTGACACGATGAATACATCATCGATTCTCTCGATAATCGAGCCATGATTAAATTCTATTTCTTTCGTCCTAGCGCTCTTTCCATACAACAAAGATGTCTGAATACACAATATCACTCCTAACAATAACAGATTCATTTTTGAAACCTGCAATGAGTAAAACATATGTAATAACTCGCGTAAAAGAATAGGTTTACATACAATATGATTAATAGATATATATATATATATAAATTATTATACAAGTTTCATAAATACAACCATTTTTTCCCTCACTCCATCTACCCTTCTTTAGATTCTGATATGTGCCAATGGGCGACTATTCTTCACATCAGTGGGTTTGGATACATTTTGAACCCTAACTCTATTGGCCGTTAAATTTCTAAAATGTTAAACGGGCCTTCAAACTTAGGTGTCAGTTTATAATTTAAACCTTTACGTACGTATACTTGTATGTATACCTGATCGCCCACGGCATATGTTCTAGTTGGCTTAGCTATTTTATCATGATTTTTTTTCATTATGATCTGTGCTTCTTCTAAATTCTTACGAATTATATTATATCGACTTATGCTTGCATCCATAACATCCTTTAGAGGATTTGATAAATTAGTTGTAGGCTTTAAGATGTGGAAAGGCGTTCGGGCCGGGATACCGTACAGTGCCTCGTGCGGTGTCATTTTAATAGACACATGATACGAGTGATTAAGTGTGCTTAGTTACCGCAGGTATGGCAATGTCCCAGTGGGATCTGCCCCCCTAAGGTGACCCTTAAAATGTTAAAAACCTTATCGATTTGCCCTTTCCACTAGCCCATTAGACTCTGGGTGATAGATCATGGTATTGATTTTCTTTATACAAAGGAATTCGCACAAGGAGTTAAGGAAATGATTATTGAACTCCCCGCCCGAGTCTGAGATAATGATGTGTGGAATTCCATGTTTACAAATGTAGCACTCGTAAAACTTCCTAGCGCACTCGACCGCGGTTTTTGTTTTAAGCGCTATAAGTTCTGTATATCGAGTCAAAGCGTCTATAATTACTAGGAGGTGCTTATTTCCTCTGTCTGACTCGTAACAATCCTGTTAATAAATCTAAATGTACTCTTTCAAAGGGTTGATTTGGCACGGGGTAAGCCCCTAGGCTGACAGGTGTCTTCGTGTGCCCTTTGTATTCTGACAAGTGCGACAATTTGCTATGTGCTTTTTTATATCTGTAAAGCATCGTATGCCAATAAAATAAGGATTTGGCGTTTCTGTGACATCAAGGTACTAACCCGGGTGTCCGTGCAGTGGATTTTCATGCAACCACTTTAAGACAGTGGGTATGAGTGAGATAGGCACCACCACCTGGTTGTTATTCAACTGCGGTGTGTTGCGGGTTTCCTCGTCACGGATCTACACAGGATATTGTCCTGTAGGATATAATTCTGCTGCTTATACTTTAGTATTCTTTTTCCTTCGGATTCCGTTTAACGCAATGATGATTTTTTCTATTTGCGGATCTTTTCTTTGTTCCGTCTGTAATAGTTCAGCACTCCAGCCCAGATCTTCCTGTTCAGATATAGTTTTAACAATGGGCGTGGAGGTTGAGATCTATTAATTCAGCTAATGGCTCGGTACAAGATGAAGAGGGGTTGCGTGATAATGTAGTCAGCAATGATATTTGCTTTCCGGCCCAGGTAAATACCCGATCCTCGCGCCAAAGTCCTGAATGATCATGTGCCACCGAGTTCGCTTGGGGCTGTGACTAAAGCCTTTAAAGAAGTCGGTTAGCAAGCTTATGATCAGTGAGAACCTTGACGGGTAACCGTATATTATGAATTTAAAATGCACGAGTGAATTAACAATAGCGAGCCCTTCCTTGTCTATTACTGCATATTTACTTTCGGAAGGTCTCAGTTTACGTGAATAAAAAGCTATAGGGAAAA
This sequence comes from Macrobrachium nipponense, assembly GCF_015104395.2. Lineage (NCBI taxonomy): Eukaryota > Metazoa > Arthropoda > Malacostraca > Decapoda > Palaemonidae > Macrobrachium > Macrobrachium nipponense. The sequence continues at coordinate 67,250,613 of NC_061093.1, read as the reverse complement.
AAACTGTGTATCATATTGTTGAAGCAATACCCCACCTACTCCTAGATCTGAGGCGTCTGTTGCTATGAAAAAAAAAATTCCTTTACCGAAGTCAGGAAATTTCAAGATAGGAGAACTACACAGTTCATCTTTCAATTTATCGAACGCCTGTTGATGAATTTCAGACCATACGAAATCTACGCCCTTTTTTATAAGATCGGTTAGGGGAGCGGCTATGATTGAGTAGTTGCGGATGAAGCGGCGATAGTAACCGCTGCATCCTAAAAATTGCTGTATTCCCTTGACGTTAGTAGGTATCGGAAAGTTACGGATAGCCGACACCTTATCGTGGACGACTTTAAGACCTTCACTAGAAACCGTGAAACCTAGATAGACTAGTTCTGTTTTAAAAAATTCACACTTACTTATCTTTACCCTTAAATTATGCTGCCTTAACCTTTGTAACACTAACTCCAATTTACGTAAATGTTCTTCTAACTGTGTTGGAAAAGATTACTAAGTCATCCATGTAGGCATGTAGGATATCTCCCAACAAGTCTCAAACACGACGTTTATCATACGAGTAAAAGTTATAGGAGCACAACGTAAACCAAAAGGCATACGCAAAAATTCATAATGTCCCCTGGCTGTGCTGAAGGCAGTGTATGGATACTCTCTTGTTCCATCGGAATCTGATGAAATCCTTTTAGTAAGTCTAGGCTTGTGAAATATTTATTCTGGCCTAGTAAAGATAGGATATCATCGGTACATGGTACTGGGAATCTGTCAGGGATTGTTTCTTCATTTAAACGACGAAAATCTACGCATATCCGCCAAGTTCGATCTTTTTTCGGTACTACTATTAACGGAAAATTATAAGGGCTGTTTGATTTCCTAATGACTCCTTCTTTTAACATTTTACCTACTTCCTCTGTTATCTCATTCTGAAATTTCATAGGAAGTCGGTACGAAGGTACATAGATTACTTTCTGTTTGTCCTTGAGCCTTATTTGATGCTCGATGACATCCGTTTTTCCTAAGGTTCCATCCGTAGTGGAAAAAAAAAAAAAACATCATGATATTTAGTTAACAGATTTCAAAAATTTCTGCTGAATTTTTTCTTCTTGAATGTCCTTATTGATTTTGTTCTTTATAGATTGCAAAAGGGTTTCATCCGCGACTGATTGAGCGTGATTTATCTCAGCTACGGTAAGAATGCGATGTTTATAAACTTCGGCATCCAAGATATGTTGATTTTTGTGGATTACTAAAGTGGTATTCAAATGATTACAGACTTCGATGTTACATTGTTGTTGTGAGCCGACTGTATAAACGGCTTGTGTG
>NC_061093.1:67239927-67248790 GCF_015104395.2 Macrobrachium nipponense | reverse complement strand
CTACAGACGAATGAACATTATACAATCCAAATCTGTTTATCAGCAGAACTTGTAACTAAGAGATAAAACCTCTATCAACACTTATAAAAATCGCTTTCAAAATAATATCTTGAAGGTAACTATTTGATCCATGTCACTGATTCTGACGAGGCATTGCAATTATGTTTGTTAATGTGCAAATGCTACACTATGAATGACTTTCCAGATTGTGAGGCATGGGGTATAAAAGAGAATTAGAAAAAGGCTGCAAGGAATTTATATCATCATCACGTCCTTTTATCTTTTATTATTGGTATGTCCAGCGCCTCAGTAGCGTGATCGGTATGGTGTTCGAATGCCACATTGTTGGCCGCAAGTTGGACTCGGGCCATTCCATTGAGATGTTAGAGATGTGTATTTCTCAGGTGATGGAAATTCAATCTCGAAAGTGGCTTCCCGGAGTCAAGTAACAAAGCCGTTGGTCCCGTTGTTGAATAACCACTGGCTCCAAGCAACGTAATAAAACCACCATACAAACAAAAAACAAACTAACTGTATCACACAAATTTCGAGGAGAATGAGTTGCTTAAACTGCGTAGCAATGAGTGACAGAAGAGATCGTAAACGAGTAGAAACACTGCAACCGCAGTCGGGAGTCTCTCTCCCTTCTTCGTCACGTTCCTGTCTCTCGATGGTTCCTCCATTTGTGGCTGGAATCGCATAAATATTTGAAAACTGCTCTTCGAGGAGATTTCCAGGAATATTTGGGACTAGGATGTCAGATTGACGAGGGAATCGAAATCTAGGTCCGGAGATGGATATTCTTCCTTCATTTCTGTCGCTGCTACTTCTTCTTCTTCTTCTTCTTCTTCTTCTTCTTCTTCTTCTTCTTCTCGGGTTTTAAACGAACCTTGGTAAAATGGCGGGGAAATTGCTAGCCATTCCAAGGTTATTTCATAGAATCGATTTTCATCCAGTTCTTCGCAGTTTTCATCAAATGTAAAAAGTGGTAACTTCGAATATATATTTACGGTTCGTCACTCTTAAATAATTCACACACCTGCAATCTAAATATCTTATCAAGAAACTTTAGTTAATTCTGTGAAATAAATCAAATGATTTATCTAAAACTGTAGAATTTTTTTTTCTTTCTGAGCTAATACTGTAAATTTTGTTAGAACATTTTAATTAAATATGAAGCTGAAGGCAATACTAACTTTAATGAGAAAGGGTCATTTCGAATATAAAGCAATATCAATATGGATGAATATTATTCAATTCTCCCCTGCAGTCAGATGCACCCGAAGCTTATCGTATTAATTTCCAATGGATATTCAGTGACACTTTTAGTGTTGTGAGTTAAAATCTTTTGTTATAGTAACACCAGAAAGCATATTTAATTAGGAAGTTCCCTCCTGCATTATATACATAAATAATTATATATAGTTATTATAATATAATTATATATTATATATATATATATATATATATATATATATATATATATATATGTATATATATATATATATATATATATATATATATATATTTTTTTTTTTTTTTTTTTAAAATATATATATATATTTTTTATATATATATATACATATATATATATATATATATATATTATATATATATATATAGTGTCTTTTTGTCTATGTATTAATAAGCAAATAACAAACACAATTACGAAGCAAAACGTTTTTTTAACGAACATCTGCACTTTTATCTACAGACTTTGTGATCTTTGATTTTTCAAACAGTTTGTTGAACTATCGACTTTAATTCTAGTGTTTCTCCTACATTTTTATATCATTATTTATTCTTTTATAATACGTTTTTAGATAAGAGGAAACAGATCCAGTTAACGATTTGAAAACGAAGGTTAAGCCTAGACACTATGAAACAGAGCTTGCCGTTTTGTTTTTTTAATATTTTGTTAAATTCTTTAGGCCGGGAGTAATTTGGTTATCACTTCTGATTTTCGGTGTGAACCTTTGGCACAAATACGAAAAACCCATCAAAATCGCATGGATATAGATCTTTATTTAAATGAACATAAACACCTAAATATTTCCTTTCTATCGTCCCCTGCCATTTATGAGATGGTAATTTCCCCCTCATGTAATTCTGCAAATGCATAAAACATATTAAATATGAGATAGATATTTGTGTATGGAATATATTGTTTCCTGCCTATGTGAACTCTCGAAAGAGACTGAGAATTTCATCCCTGTGATTGGCTTATCAACAGCCAATCAGGAGCGTTGTAAGGGACTGGCCTAGACATCAAATGCAGGGTTGATGTGAATCTACTGTAATTAATTTATTTAGGAAACATAATTTTGCAAGAGATAGTTGCGACGTTGAGTTTCACAGTAAGACCTTGTTGTCTCTCCTCGTCACCAGCTTAGGATTATAAAGACGTCTGCGATTTCCCGAGAGGTGATGACCCCAGACAACATGAAATGCTCTTAAAGATGACTTAAGCAGTAAATTCCATAATGGAACAAATTCTCTCAGGACGACAACAACTTCCTCCGATTATTTCATTCCGAAAAACGAGATGAAAGGTGACGGAAATTATGTATTAAAGTTTCTGCCAAATTCTAGCTTATAAAATATCCATAGAGCCTACTCGTAAGAGAAAACTATGTGATACGTAGGATGTCCGAAGAATTATGCAAGCCTTCCGTCTTATGGAGACTTTTACTAGAGAGCCCTCATTGGGAGTTTTTTTTTTCCCCTCGTCTGGCAAATTATCATTAGAAGGGAATAAACAACGGCCCACAAGAACAACTTTTAAAAGAAGAAGGATAGGAGAATTACTCTCTCATGAATAAAAGTGATGAAAGACTTAATACTGTATGTGCACTAATTAGTTCCGGCAGTAGTGAATACCGAGAACTTTGGAAATTTAAAAATAAAAAACATATAGAAATCATTCTCATTTCTACAATAGGAGGATTCATATAATGAGGGCATATTCAGAGAGCAGTAGAAGGCGGTGAAAAATTAAAATTCCACGGAGAAAACTAGCAGAACTCCGGACATATTCTAAAAAATACTAATTCGCGGACAAATCAAAATGCTCACGATAAACATCGGACTAATTCCATGATGCTTTAAAGCAAATATTTCATTAGTGAATCTCTAATGAAATGGTTTACTAATTGGACACGGTTTTTAGCTAAAATCGTAGTTTAGGGGGATTGGGGACGAGGAATGAAATTAAAATGGCCATTGATGGAGAATCCTTAGTATTCAGTCAGGTATTTATGTTCATATATATATATATATATATATATATATATATATATATATATATATATATATATATATATATATATATATATATATATATATTTAAATGCGTGCGTGTGTGTACGTATATATCATCTAACGAATTAGACCTCTCTCTCTCTCTCTCTCTCTCTCTCTCTCTCTCTCTCTCTTAAAGATTTGAATAAGCTAACATCGTTCCTTTGAAGACTTCCACTGAATTATAAGTTTGTTTGAATAGCTTATGAATCACTCAAAGTCTAGGCTGTCAAGAACATTTTTCTTTTGTTACAATAATGGGCAAATTGAAGAAAGTATTTCTTAAGATACTTTTCATGTTTTAACATCTAACATAGATCAGGAAGAAGTAAAAGAGAAATTTGTAAAATAATTCGATAATTTAAATGTTGCATGGATACACATTCTTAAAACCTTCATCACGCAATCATACAACACACACATACACACATAAACAATGAGAGAGAGAGAGAGAGAGGAGAGAGAGAGAGAAGAGAGAGAGAGAGAGAGAGAGAGAGAGAGAGAGGTAATAATTTCTTCTGACAGTGCTGGAAAAATTACATTTCGTATTATTTTGCACAATATCAACGTATATATATATATATATATATATATATATATATATATATATATATATACACACAGACACACGCACACGCACACACACAATAATATATATATATATATATATATATATATATATATATATATATATATATATATATATTTATATATATACACACACACAACAGACACACGCACACGCACACACAACACTATATATATATATGATATATATTATAATATATATCATTTGCAGCAAAGAAACTATGCCGTAAAAACTAACAATTTTTGTCCCCTTCGTAACAGTCATTTAAACTGATTACCATGCCATTGTTTTAAGATGAGAATTCAGCATCCTATGACTACCGACCTGCAGGCGAATAAGATCTAATAAACTCAGCCCCTTCCTATAACCTAAGCTTTTGCTCCAAGTTCAGTTGACTGAATATGATGGAACGTAAACAATAGCTGACAAAAATCGACTTCCGTCTTTCATTTTTCACAGCAACTACAAGGGTCTACATTCACGAGCATGAAACTTCACTTCGATGTATATATTGCGTGGACTCAAATCGAATTTTGTTATTAAAAACATCTGGTTTACAAAAACGATCGTCCCTTCAATTCTGTATGCCAGGTTGCGGGAGTTTTAAAGTCAGTTTAGGATCAGATAATTTTCTTTCACATTTTCTAATGCCTATTATAATCAAATCCATTGCACCTTTCTAATAAACTTACCTTGGCTGCAAAGCATGTATTTCCTATTTTACACGAGCTTGTTTCCCAACATATATTTAATTTTGCCGACGGTAATATTATTTTGAGGCAAAATCAAAATCGTGTTATATCCATGAAGGTAGGATGCGACGTGGCACTAATATATATATATATATATATATATATATATATATATATATATATATATATATATATATATATATATATATATATATATATATATATATATACTATATATATATATATATATATATATATATATATATATATATATATATATATATATATATATATATATATATAAAATGTGTGTATATGACAGCCCCAAAGTATGTCTGCTAACCATTATTTGAAAGACAAATAAACATCGGAGAGCTCAAAACATTTTCTTATTTAAATCTAAACTTAATTATTATTAGAAAATAGAGGTAATTCTTATTTTGAATAATATTCACAGAATATTATTCAAGATAAGAACTACTTTCTACATATAAGTCAATCAAACGTTCTAACTAGAAATTCATTTCTGTCATCTAGAAACTCATATATGTCACAACCTAGATTTCTCTCGTTGGTACCCATCCGGCCCTGAATCCTTGTCGTCTTAACACTGCAAACCACCAGAAATTTTAAGAACTGGACTACCGCTTGCTTTCTGATTATCATTGTTTAATTGAGAATATTTGTTTATTTTATTTAGGAGTATATTACTTCGAAACGAACAAGAAACTTTCTTCGAGAATAATATTGGTGAAGAATTGTGTAATAGTTGGTGGGCAGCGGTGTTCGAACGACAAAGCCTTTTGTGAGATTGTGGAAAATTATTAAATTTCAGTGCTAAGTGAGGGGGAATGAGAAATATTCGTCTTTTAACTGTGGTAATGGGAAGGGAAGGATTTTACTGGACTCAGCATTTTACCCAGAGCGAGATGCCTCGAGGGGGTTAGACTCAGTCTGGCTTCAGTATGTGAAAGACAATCGAGTGCCATCTTGCCGAGCGCGTTTGTGTTTCATCAATGAGATTTGCGTGTTTATAATTGTGCAGATTTCAAGTTTTTCTCTCATTATGAAGTGGTGAGTGTTACAAAGTATCTTTTATTTGGGTCCTGATTGGGCGTTTTTTTTAATCATTTTGTGAGTTGTGGGATTGGTTTAGGATACCACTTTTTTTTTCAGTAGCTGAAAGTGACGTATTTTCTTATTGGCACATGTTTAGAAGAGACGCATTCGTCTGTGTGTGTATGAATAGTTTTCAAACATGCGAAACTGTGCTTGAATTGCATTTTTTGCTTGTTCAAAGAGCGCCCATTCGTTCTTACGCGCTCAGTGTAATTTCTGCTAACCGACCCACAGGGGTATTGCAAGGGGAGGGTAGTAGTGGTCTGCCTCGGGCGGTACTCAAACACTGTTCAGGGAGAGGTACTTAAGTAGAATTATCATTACTTGAGACATATTTTAAAATAAGCCATGGTAGAAAATAAAAAGGGTAGTGAGTCTTCTAAACTACCACATGAGAATACGTATGCTTTAGCACAAACAATTCCAATGTCCTTAACTAGAGGACTTCGATTAATTAACCAACTGAACGGTTATATGTGATAACCGATAAACAAGCTATAATCAAACCAATTCTAACTAATTTCAACCTCTAAATATTAATGGGTGATTCACGAAAAAAAACCAGAAATGGCAAAAATTGTATATACTAAACTATCAACATATAATTTTTATCAGTTTTTCTTGACTTCGAAATTGTGTCACAAGACTCATTGTCAAGCTGTTTAAAACAGAAGACTCTTACTTCGTAGCCCCAAGATAAGTCAGTGGGTGGATATATATAAGATCCTCTTCAGCTGAAAACAACAGCTATAAACAGGCGCTTTCTCAGACCTCCCATTTTGATAGTCACTACATCAACATACATGCACAATAATATTTCTATTACTGTAGATTTTAACTAACAGAATAAAGATATTATTATAATTAATATTATTGTTGCTGCCATTCTAGCTATCGACGTTTTCAAGACAAGAACTACTTCGTTTTGTAACCGACGCTACAAATTATCTCGAATTCTGGAGGAATGCGGGGAAAATATTATATGAGCCTTGTTTACCGAGACCTATGATGACAATAATCAATAATGTCAACAACAGAGACTCTGTATCAAGGGAAGCTACGATTGAAATCTTTCCACTTTTTTTTTTTTGCTCCCCCTTGGCATATGATATACAAGTCATTCCTAAACTTAGTTACAGCCTTCTGTATATTTACATCTCCAGTGAACAAACCTTACTTGTTCGAAAACGTTAGTGCATACTGAGTTTCAATTTTGATGGTATTGGAAGCAAGGAAATAAGACATTCACCAACTTCCAGAAATTTGCACTGACGTTACAGGAAATACTGCAGATATATTTGGGCACTGAAACGAGAAGAGTAAAAGGGGAGTTAAGAACAGTTGTATTACATCTTCCAAAAAAAACGTCTTTCATGTAATTAAAATTCTTCAGAGAAGCAATTAAAATTTTTTGCTCAGAACATTTATGCAAACGCTTACCGTATAATTTGCCTAAGTTTACTTTTTTAATTTCAGTATCTGGAAGTGAGTTCTACGTGATTCAGTTAAGGGAAGAATATTATCACAAGGAAGTTTAATAAATTTCTTCTGGATTACCTTTTTGTCGGTACTGTGAGACATCCGCTCCGACGGCATACTTTTTATCAAATTTTTCCCTCAGATTTTCTTTATAATTATAAAAAACGATTCCATATTCATTTTCTATTATTAAAAATGACTGTCATTTTGTATGCATTCACAGAAATCGGTCGAGAAATGATTAAAAGACAGGAGCAGGTATATTCGTTGTTCACCTATTTTCTTCTGAGTGCAAAAAAGGAAGTCATGCTCTAATTAGCCATTTATCTATTAATTATCATATAATTATAACTTTGTGTGAAATTCTTTACAATTAGAATTTTGTCTCTTGCTCTTTCAGATCTCTTGTATCAGATTATCGGCAGGTTTACGTTTGAATCATACTAAGTGCAGTGATTATGCCAATCCCGTTGATTTCAACTAATTACAATAAAATAAAAACAAATGTTTCAATTCATAAAAATCGTGTTATATCTGGACATTTCTTGCTAGAATCTTCTTTACGAAATTTTCAGAAATTCAAGCTCACTTCTGTAGGGTTCAGCCATAAGAATTTCTCCATTGCATGTCCTACCACTCACTGTATAATTTATCGAGATTTCCTTTCTTACATATCTCAAAGATGCTAGTGACACCAAGTCTAATGAATATTCAAGTGTTTTATCGTTGTTACTGATCTAAAGCTTACTGAAAAGTTATCACTCATGTAGGAACCGAACTATAATGCAGTCCATGGTTTGATTTACTGTGAAATAGAGACACAATCAATTTTAATACTCTAGTACAATTAGCAATTTTATTCTATGTCCGACATATAGCTAAACTTTCTAAAGTGAAGGAAGATACACGTTCAATTGAAGTATCATGCAGTCTTCCATTATTCCTGAGTTTTATATTTTAAGTCTGCTAAATATTATTATTCATAAAAGGGTCGGGAAACAAACTAGCCATGAAAACCAAAAGATTAATTTTATGTCTATTTTTTATTTTATTTTATTTTATTTATTTTTGATAAATGGCAATGGGTCTCCGGCGTTCGATTCATTCATGAACAAAACAAAGAAAAACATTACTTGGTGTAGTCTTTATCTTTAAAAATTACCTCGTAAAAAGCAAGATGTGTGACCACAAAAGCTGAACGAAAAGATAGGATTTTATGTCTGGCAAAAACTTATTCCATACATCTGTGCAACGTTCCGTTTTCAAAGAGTTACTGGATGTTGACGTGCATTCATAATATGAATTATTTACTTATGCAATTAATCCTAGCTTCCAGAAAGAAAACTAACCTCTCATCTCAATCAGATTTCAATTTTCTTGGTTCCTTCTGTCTAGTTTTAATGAAGATTTCTTGTTTTTATTTTGATGGAAATATAACTTCTTTCCAAATATCCTCCCCTCTGACATTATGTTTTACTTTATCAGCGCTTGTAAATGAACTATGGTAAATAAAAAAAAGGTCTGAGGAAAATGAATAATACGTCCTGCCTATGTGAACTCTCGAGAGATACTGAGAGTTTCCAGCCCTGTGATGGGCTTATCAACAGCTTTCAAACTTTTTACTGTCTATTTCCGTTTCAGCATTGAATGGCTTTAGTCGCTCCAGTGCTTGACATTATGCCAA
>NC_061093.1:67229927-67234927 GCF_015104395.2 Macrobrachium nipponense | reverse complement strand
CTTTTGGGGGGATTTTCCTATTATATAACACACTTATACAGTACCTTGCTTATGCGTTTACGTAGTGGTCGAGTGTACTCTTATAGATATTTTGATAGGATTGCAAGGAATAGAAGTGATAAGAAAAAAGTGAAAGCCGAAATGGCAACTACTCCGGCTGGCACCCCAACGGGGTGACTCTCGTTAGCGCGAGGTCAGCAATAGTCCCTTTTCAAGGTCGGGGTCAATGGGTTCCTGCCTCAAAATGTTGAGGCATGGATCTCATCTGTAGACGCTCATTTAAATGCAAAAAGCATCACAGACCCAGCAGTACAATTACAGGAGGCCAAGAGCTTCATTGACTTTGCGAAAGGAGACGCAAGTGCGTATCTAAGGGGGGTTTTCTTTCCAGAGGCGCTTTACATGGGACGAGTTCAAAATTAGATTACGTGCCGTGTATGGGGGTGAAGAGGCTTTAGATGTAGTATTTGGCATTGAGAAATATCCTTAACCAAGCCTCCATGACTCAGCTCAATGTTGTCGAGCGGGCGGCGCTAATTGCCGACCGGCTAAATGAATATCAGGATAGTTTAAGTAACTCCGGGTGGGTTGCGGGTGCTAAAATCAAAGTGAAAGATTTTATCCGTTTGATCTACCTTACGTCTATCACTGCAATGTTGCCTGAAGCGTTAGTACGGTATTTTGTTTTTTGATAAAAAAATTGCAGCCCGACAGTACGGAATTAGATGTGTATAAACAAATCAAAAAAACACATGTCTAAATGTACCGACCTAGATCCTTCGCTCATTCAAGTTTTTGCAAAAAATGAGAACAAGCCACAACAAGTAAATGTGGTACATAATAATAATCAAGTTGCAGGGATGGTTTGTTATAACTGTAAACGACCAGGTCACATGATTTCAGACTGTCGGACGCGTTTTTGTTCAATACACAATAGTTCAACTCATTCATAAACCCGTTGCTACTCGAGGAATCAACAGCAAAATGCTACAAACACGCAACCAGTTTGCCAGTGCAAATAAAAAGAAGGGTCCTCAGTACTATAAAGAAGAAACAACCAAACGGAAATTCTGCACAACAGCAGAAACAAACAAATCGTGCTTCAGGTACCTCTGTTCCTGGGCCGTCTAGCCAGAACTCGCAAGGGCAAGCGAATTTTCAGGGTGTGATAAACAAACAAATACCACGTAGTTTCACTCCAAGGGGGGAGAGGGCGATGTTGGGTCATCAATATCAACATCTTTTGTATCAAATAATCAGTTTAATCATTTATCAGATCATTGTGAGACAATTGATTTTCCTATGAAACACACGGCCGAATCAAAAAATCTGTGCAGGTTCCCGTAGATTTGCAACAAATTCATGCAATTATTAGTCAAAACGAGTTGCGACCAACCTACATGCAGTAAATTTGGGACCATAAGTCATTCACTTTGTTCTTTGATTCTGGTAGTGCCACGTAATATAATGGATTAAGGACTCATCATATTACTCTTTTCAAATTTCCCTATAGAAAAGTCCGGAATAAGGCTCTCAGGCATTGGGAATAATGAATTAAATGTTGTGGGCGTCACTCATGTACAGTACAAGGTCGGTAAGCGCACGTTTGCTGATACCTTTGTCGTTGTACAAAACATTAATATGTATCCCGCAGTAATTATCGGATACCCGTCTATGGGCACTCAAAATATTATCTTAGCACCTGCAAAACACGGCGTGTATATCAAAGGGAAATTCTATAGGTCTCTAATACCCTAAAATCAGTTTTAGATAATAAAGAGACAGACAGAGTTTGTCACTTACATTACGGAACCAATCACCTGTCTCATGAACCAAGAAATAATACAGGCAACCCAACAGAACTCTCCGCTCACCCGTAATATCAGCTTGCACGCAAAACTCTCGAGCCTAACGTAACTCCAAATATATTAGTGCGTGTAAAGAGAACCTTGCCAGGATCTGAAACATTAATCCTTTCCGAAACTCTGAAAACACACGGATTATCCGTCACACAAGCCGTTTATACAGTCGGCTCACAACAACAATGTAACATCGAAGTCTGTAATCATTTGAATACCACTTTAGTAATCCACAAAAATCAACATATCTTGGATGCCGAAGTTTATAAACATCGCATTCTTACCGTAGCTGAGATAAATCACGCTCAATCAGTCGCGGATGAACCCTTTTGCAATCTATAAAGAACAAAATCAAATAAGGACATTCAAGAAGAAGAAATTCAGCAGAATTTTTGAATCTGTTAACTAAATATCATGATGTTTTTTCCACTACGGATGGAACCTTAGGAAAAACGGATGTCATCGAGCATCAAATAAGGCTCAAGGACAAACAGAAAGTAATCTATGTACCTTCGTACCGACTTCCTATGAAATTTCAGAATGAGATAACAGAGGAAGTAGGTAAAATGTTAAAAGAAGGAGTCATTAGGAAATCAAACAGCCCTTATAATTTTCCGTTAATAGTAGTACCGAAAAAAGATCGAACTTGGCGGATATGCGTAGATTTCGTCGTTTAAATGAAGAAACAATTCCCTGACAGATTCCCAGTACCATGTTACCGATGATATCCTATCTTTACTAGGCCAGAATAAATATTTCACAAGCCTAGACTTACTAAAGGATTTCATCAGATTCCGATGGAACAAGAGAGTATCCCATACACTGCCTTCAGCACAGCCAGGGGACATTATGAATTTTTGCGTATGCCTTTTGGTTTACGTTGTGCTCCTATAACTTTTACTCGTATGATAAACGTCGTGTTTGGAGACTTGTTGGAGATATCCTACATGCCTACATGGATGACTTAGTAATCTTTTCCAACACATTAGAAGAACATTTACGTAAATTGGAGTTAGTGTTTACAGCAAAGGTTAAGGCAGCATAATTTAAGGGTAAAGATAAGTAAGTGTGAATTTTTAAACAGAACTAGTCTATCTAGGTTTCACGGTTTCTAGTGAAGGTCTTAAAGTCGTCCACGATAAGGTGTCGGCTATCCGTAACTTTCCGATACCTACTAACGTCAAGGAATACAGCAATTTTTAGGATGCAGCGGTTTACTATCGCCGCTTCATCCGCAACTACTCAATCATAGCCGCTCCCCTAACCGATCTTATAAAAAAGGGCGTAGATTTCGTATGGTCTGAAATTCATCAACAGGCGTTCGATAAAATTGAAAGATGAACTGTGTAGTTCTCCTATCTTGAAATTTTCCTGACTCGGTAAGGAATTTTTCATAGCAACAGACGCCTCAGATCTAGGAGTAGGTGGTATTGCTTCAACAATATGATAAACAGTTTTTCCCTATAGCTTTTTATTCACGTAAACTGAGACCTTCCGAAAGTAAATATGCAGTAATAGACAAGGAAGGGCTCGCTATTGTTAATTCACTCGTGCATTTTAAATTCATAATATACGGTTACCCCGTCAAGGTTCTCACTGATCATAAGCCCCTAACCGACTTCTTTAAAGGCTTTAGTCACAGCCCCAAGCGAACTCGTGGCACATGATCATTCAGGACTTTGGGCGCGAGATCGGGTATTTACCTGGGAAAGCAAATATCATTGCTGACGCATTTATCACGCAACCCCTCTTCATCTTGTACCGAGCCATTAGCTGAATTAATAGATATCTCAACCTCCACGCCCATTGTTAAAACTATATCTGAACAGGAAGATCTGGGCTGGAGTGCTGAACTATTACAGACGGAACAAAGAAAAGATCCGCAAATAGAAAAAATCATCATTGCGTTAAACGGAAATCCGAAGGAAAAAGAATACCTAAAGTATAAGCAGCAGAATTATATCCTACAGGACAATATCCTGTGAGATCCGTGACGAGGAAAACCCGCAACACACCGCAGTTGAATAACAACCAGGTGGTGGTGCCTATCTCACTCATACCCACTGTCTTAAAGTGGTTGCATGAAAATCCACTGCACGGACACCCGGGTTATACCTTGATGTCACAGAAAGCCAAATCCTTATTTTATTGGCATACGATGCTTACAGATATAAAAAAGCACATAGCAAATTGTCGCACTTGTCAAGAATACAAAGGGCACACGAAGACACCTGTCAGCCTAGGGCTTACCCCGTGCCAAATCAACCCTTTGAAAGAGTACATTTAGATTTATTAACAGGATTTTTACGAGTCAGACAGAGGAAATAAGCACCTCCTAGTAATTATAGACGCTTTGACTCGATATACAGAACTTATAGCGCTTAAAACAAAAAACCGCGGTCGAGTGCGCTAGGAAGTTTTACGGTGCTACATTTGTAAACATGGAATTCCACACATCATTATCTCAGACTCGGGCGGGGAGTTCAATAATCATTCCTTAACTCCTTGTGCGAATTCCTTTGTATAAAGAAAATCAATACCATGATCTATCACCCAGAGTCTAATGGCTGAGTGGAAAGGGCAAATCGTAAGGTTTTAAACATTTTAAGGGTCACCTTAGGGGGGCAGATCCCAACTGGGACATTGCCATACCTGCGGTACTAAGCACACTTAATCACTCGTATCATGTGTCTATTAAAATGACACCGCACGAGCACTGTACGGTATCCCGCCCGAACGCCTTTCCACATCTAAAGCCTACAACTAATTTATCAAATCCTCTAAAGGATGTTATGGATGCAAGCATAAGTCGATAATAATATAATTCGTAAGAATTTAGAAGAAGCACAGATCATAATGAAAAAAAATCATGATAAAATAGCTAAGCCAACTAGAACATATGCCGTGGGCGATCAGGTATACATACAAGTATACGTACGTAAAGGTTTAAATTATAAACTGACACCTAAGTTTGAAGGCCCGTTTAACATTTTAGAAAATTTAACGGCCAATAGAGTTAGGGTTCAAAATGTATCCAAACCCACTGATGTGAGAATAGTCCCATTGGCACATATCAGAATCTAAGAAAGGGTAGATGGAGTGAGGAGAAAAAAATGGTTGTATTTATGAAACTTGTATAAT
>NC_061093.1:67228162-67229427 GCF_015104395.2 Macrobrachium nipponense | reverse complement strand
CTCAGAAAACCGATTGAGGACAGTAATAGGCGATATAAAACTTACGAATGAGTTACTCAAACGTCTACAAGAAAGAAAAAAAATAAAAAGAGTAGCTTTAATTTGATAATCGGTTGTTGTTTTTTGTTGGAGATTAAGCTGGCCGTATGTCAGGACGGGCTCTTGCTCATAGAGCAACCCGTACTACTGCCAGTGCATGTCATCATGGCCGGTGATCCGGTTTTGTATCTATCAGGATTATTGAATTCCATTTCCATTTTTTTCCAATAAGACAAAAGGATTGTGGTACCCGATTTGAATTAAAATCCTTTTGGGCTCGATAGTCTGTTTTTATACAGTTATTAAAAATGCCTTTGTTTCTAAGCGGTATACAAGTTTATTTAATCCTGAAAGGATTTCATTAGGTCCATTTATTTTTCCAACCACAAATCACCCGTTTTTTTGTCTATTTTTTTATATGTTCTTACTTGTTTTTATGTAATCGCAGTTCAACGAAACTATATCTGATGAAAAGCTCAATTCAGATAATACAAAGCAAGTCGAATAGGCAAAGCTTTCATTGAATAATTTTTTGGTCACTAACCACTGTTTTAATTCACCCATACGTATTATTTAAAAATAATAATATGTGGCTCTTGGAAGGTCAGACAAAGAATCAATAGCGGGATATTCTTTTTTTAAAGGCAGATTTTAACAAAATATTTTACGTAATTAAAGGTGATAGTTCCGTGAAGACAGTCATTCGGCTATTTCTATTTGTGTGTGTGTGTGTTTGTATGTTTCTATTGGTTTTTTTGGTGTCCTTGTACGTAACGACATTACGTAATAATTTAATTATTTATATTTCTTTGAAGTACTCAATATTTTCGGTAAGTTCATTATTCCCGCTAAAAGTGAAATTATGCATTGCTCTGTCTGACTTTGGCTCATATATACAGAAACCAACATATTCGGAGATAAACATCAGATTTATCAAATTTAAATCACAGCTTTATAGGACGATCACAATAATATAACGTTCTTCCAAAACCGTGGCTTTCGATAAGGGTTCTGTCATTTTACTTTCTGTTTAATGTTAAGCAAACCGCATGAAATGCGTTCGAATTTGAAACGATCCTGTAACAGTCCTGAATAAATCCAGAATAATTTGTCCTGAATCGGTCGTCGTGTCCTGGGATTTTGTGTGGGGGATTTAAATGATAATATCGGTAAGATTTGGGAACGCAACCTGTTTCTATGACGCTATTCGTTAAATTTCTATGAAC
>NC_061093.1:67213162-67223162 GCF_015104395.2 Macrobrachium nipponense | reverse complement strand
TGTTTTATATCCCCTCCTTCCATTATTCCCAGGTATTTGTATCCTGTCTCATCTATGTGTTTGATGTTGCTCCCATCTGTAGCTTTATCCCTCAGTTTCTCGTTACTTTGCCTTTTTGCATGTTGACTAAGGCGCATTTTTCTATTCCAAACTCCATCCTGATGTCCCCAGATACAATCCTTACAGTCCTGGATTAGGTATCTATTTCCTTGATGCTCTTACCATACAGCTTGATGTCGTCCATGAACATCAGATGGTTGATTCGTTTGCCTCTTTTCTTGAGTTGGTCCCGGCATCCATCTTCTGTAGTACTTTTGGTCATGGGAATCTTGGCTACTACGAAGAGTAGTGGGGACAGTGAGTCTCCCTGGAAGATCCCTCTCCTGATATTAACCTCTGCTAGTCTTATTCCAGAGCTTGTAAGTATTGTATTCCAGTTGCGCATTGTATTTTTGAGGAAAAGCTGATGGTGTTTTCCCTCTGCCCCATATATTTTCAGGCATTCTATTAGCCATGTGTGTGGTATCATGTCGAAGGCTTTCTTATAGTCTATCTATGCCATGCTTAGGTTGTTTTCCTTCTCCTACTGTTCTTCATTACCATTTTGTCTATCAGAGCTGTCTTTTGTGCCGCCCCTACACTTCCTTCTGCAGCCTTTCTGTTGGTGGGGGATGGTGTTTGTGTCTCCTCTTATTATTATTATTATTATTATTATTAGTTATTATTATTATTATTATTATTATTATTATTATTATTATTATTATTAACATACAAACTTCTATGGCAAGACTCCATAAACCACGGCACGTGTGTAAGGAAGACTTAAATTAAAAAGGAGCAGAAGTGAATCTAAATATGAAAAATCCAAAGATCCGATATAACAAGAAAATGTTCATCAACATTTCATTGTTTTCTGCAGTTTCTCCTTTTCCGACTCGCAGTGTATTGGATAAATGTACTTCAAATGCTAACAGATGATCAAGACAATGAAAAATTCATGACAATCTTGCGGCCCCCCTTGGCACTGTCTGTGGCACCCCAGGGTGCCAAGGCACTTCACAGTTTGAGAATCCCTGGACTATATAAAATGCATGAAATGGAGAAATTGGAAGCTGTTGTTCCTTTGTACTAAAATTCTGTCTTGTTTGACTCAGTAATTTTTCTTTCTATTTGACACAACTGTAAAGGTGCAAAGAGTCGGCACAGTAACAGGAAAATGTTATTTGTGTGGCACATACATCTATATCTAAATTTTATGTTCTAGCTGTGCCAGTGTGTTGGACTTCTGTTATGTATTTATAATATCTTGCTCGCTCTATTTTACAAATTCTCTCTCTCTCTCTCTCTCTCTCTCTCTCTCTCTCTCTCTCTCTCTCTTTCTCTCTCTCTCTTAATATTTCATATGATTTCCTTAATTTTCTCTCTCTTCTTCTACGTCAGTATTTTCCAGTATAGCATCTTATGATGCCTTTACAAACCAATAATAAATCAATATTGTTTTTAAACGAACAGCGACTTCCATTTATCTCTGTCTGTCTGTCTGTCTGTGTCTGTGTCTGTCTGTCTCTCTCTCTATCTATCTATCTATCTATCTATCTATCTATCTATCTATTTTATAGGTAAACCTTGTCTCGTGCTTTCTTTCTTTCAATCTCTCCCTTTCTGTTTTCGTATTTTACCAAAAAGCTACAACTTTCTCTTGCCAACCCCCCCCCCCCCCCCTCCCTTCTCTCACTGCCATACCTTCAAACTTTCCATTCAAAGAAAGGTTATTATATATGTATATATAACTTTAAAGCGACGAAATTTTCAATTACATGAAATCCATGAGGGAAATTTTTTACCATCGATTATAATGGTACTTTTTTTTATAAGCCCTGAACGCAACACCGGACTTCACAAAATTAAATAAAAAAATAAAAGATAAATAAACCTGGAAACCTCAGCCGACTGCAGTCGATCGAACAACAGGGAACTAAAAGTGAAATTGACCAACCATCTGAAAACACAATATTGCAGAACGTAACTTTTATTTCCTGCCTCTCTCTCTCTCTCTCTCTCTCTCTCTCTCTCTCTCTCTTCTCTCTCTCTCCTCTGGCTTCGGGGCGCAATTGGTTGAGCCTTTTATTCACAGCAGAATAGACCTGTTCGAGATTTTCTAACTCAATGAAGAGGGAAAAGTATTCGCCTATATACTAAAACTTCCATAGGTTGAGTTGAATATAGAATTTAGGCCAAAGTCCAAGCACTGGGACCTATGGGTTCATTTAGAGCTGAAATGGAAATTGACAGAAAAGCTTTGAAAGGTGTAAAAGGAGGAAAACCTCAAAGCAGTTTGCACTATTAATCAAGTGTTAGGAGAGAGTGGAAAGTAAGACGGAAGAAAGAGAATCTGAAAGGAGGTGCGGACTCAACAGCGTCAATCGTACCATAGAAGCTTGGAAACAAAACACTTGGAGCGGAAGTAGACTCAGCACAGAACATTCGAGAAGGATTGTCTCGTTTTAAAAATCTGGATTTTATGGAGTTTCTGTGTAGTGCCGTGTGTTCGTTTGTATTATGAGAGTGACTGATAAGGCAAGAAGGGAGTTTTTGTGAAAAGTAAGGCACTGAGGCTGCCGTAGCCACCGGTGACAGACGCAGAGAGTCCAAGTTTATATATACTATTTACCTGTTGGGGAGGTAAGTTGATTGACATTCAATGCCTTGACGATTTTGTTATTTCGTGTATGTGTGCGTTTAGTGAATTTTTATTTTTATATTATATATATGAATGATCCTACATTGTATCATGTTGAGTAATATTTTTTTTTCTTTCATTTGACTGATGTATCATGGACGTGGCACGAATATGGGTATGGGTATGGAACAGAATATTGGCGTAGGTATGGGTATTGGTATGGAACAGATATGGATATGAACATAGGTATAGGGATGTAACAATAGATATAGGAGCTAGCTATCGCTCCCATCTGCTAATGTGTGTGTGTATATATAATATATATATATATATATATTATATATATAATATATATATATATATATATATATATATATATATATATATATATAGATAGATAGATAGATATATATATATATATATATATATATATATATATATATATATTATATCTATCTACATCTATCTATCTATCTATATATATATATATATATATATATATATATATAATATATATATATATATATATATATATATATATATATATATATATCAGAAATAACTTTCGGCACTGCTCCTTCCTTTATGCAAAATATGTCAGGATTTGCTTCCTTGAAGCTTGGATTTGAGTGGATCCCTCTCCCAGGAAGGTTTTCATCAGTTAAAGGTTTTCGTGAGGTCTATACTAAGGTATTGAACGTCGTCTGATCCATTACTTGGATGAACGCTGATATGTCAATAGAGAGAGAGAGAGAGAGATCGAGGAGAGAGAGAGAGAGAGAGAGAGATTCATTGCTAAATTTATTTTAAAATTGGAAGGAACGACCATCGTAAAAATTCATAAATAAAAGAATTGCAAATGGTAATATAATTGAAAAACCGAACGTAATGAAATGCTGCTGCATAATATTCTCTCAGAGACGTTTCTTCAGAAGAATTAAAGAATGTGAAAGGATAACTTTTGATTCGCTTGTTTCTTTTTCCGCTCTCTGCGCATTCTCAGAAAATTCTGTCTCCATTCTCGAAAACATACGACGGTGAACATTGCGCAGCATAAAGCCAGGTATCCAGAATCCTATTTCCCTTATAATGACATGCTCTCGAAGGAGTCAATAGAGGCATCATTAAGCGCACTTTTCTTCATATAACACTGAAATCGTATTTCGTGTTTCAAGACGTTATCGACGGGATGAAGCAAAGCATTGCTAACTGTGTGGTGAACATTTTCTCAAATACTCTCTCTCTCCCTCTCTCTCGCTCTCCCTCTCTCTTTCTCTCTCCCCGTATGTGTTGAATGTATCTAACATGTCGGTTTAAATTTTTGTCAGGTGATATCGCAATTTTTAGAGCTTTCCTAGATAATGTTTAAAACCACAAGCCCGTTAGGGATTGCTGTAAAAACATAAACAAAAGACTGTAATATATATGGATGATGACTTTTAAATATTATATAGTAGATATTGATCCCAAAAAATATTGGTCGTAGATAAACCTTTTGGGGTGACTATCTACGAAAGATACCAATTCTTTATTCTTTCAAACTATGCCGTGTCTTTCGTGAAAAGATTATTTATTTACATAATCATAACTCATACTGCAAATTTTGCAGGGAGCATGCAGTACACTTTGAATACGTCAGTTATTAAACTTGAGGAGATAACATTTATCATGCTCATTTGAATACGTCAGTTATTAAACTTGAGGAGATAACATTTATCATGCTCATTCATTACTAGTGCAGTGGAAGAGAGTTTGTTGAAACGATTAACTTCCCTCACTCACTTTATAACGATGTTCATTCCCACTTTCACCAGTTGGAATTTCAACCTTTAATTTTACCACTAAGTAAATATCGTACCTCTTTTCACCAGCGATCATTATTATGAGGTAAAAATTAAATTAGCAAGAAAGTATTTCAACAAGGCATAGTAATTCTAATGACATGGCGTTAATTTCATTGTGGAATATATTAGTCGAATAATGTTGCAATTGTCTCTTGATAACTTTGCAAGGGAGTGTAGTCTCACGTACTATCAGACAATAAAAGTTTTTAAGGAGAAACTTTAAAATTAAATCACAATTAAATATTACTGCTACCTCTACTCATTTCATTAACTATTATCCAGAAGACAAAGCCGTATTACCGAAGTATGAGCTATAAGTTTGAATTAATTAATAAAATGCGCTTCTCGTCTTAATATTGAAAAAATTACAGTTTTTAAAACGATAGTATGACCTGATATTTTTAATACTTAATGATCCTAAACGTGCCATAGCATTATAATCGATTTCATCTTCAGTGTCATTCACTCTATTTTACCTCTTGCCTTCAGTCGGTCTCACATAACTACTGCCATCTTGCTACGTGTAAAAGCTTACTCCTAAAATCTGGTATTATTATTATTATTATTATTATTTATTATTTATATATTATTATTATAATATATATATATTTATTAAAATTAATTTATATATTATAAATATAATATATAATATATATTATATATATATAATATATATAGATAGAGAGAGAGAGAGAGAGAGAGAGAGAGAGAGAGACCGAGACCACCCTAAATGGGAACTTCAAGTGATCATAATAATAATAATAATAATAATAATAATAATAATAATAATAATAATAATAATAATAATACCAGACTTTTGGAGTATGCTTTTACACGTAGCAAGATGTCAGTAGTTAAGTGAGACCGACGGAAGTTACTGATAAAATAAAGTGAATGGAACTGAAGATTAAATTGATTATAATGCTACGGCGCGTTTAGGATCCTAAAGTGTTAAAAATATCAGGTCATACAATCGTTTTAATAACTAATTTTTTTCAATATTAAGACGAGAAGCATTTTTTATAAATTCGTTCCAACTTACAGCTCATACGTCGGTAATACGGCGTTGCCTTCTGAATAATAGTTATTTATTTTCTCGGGCTAAAGGCAGTGGCAACCCTTTCTTTACTTCCGGGACGAATGCGCGGTAAACACATGAATAGAAGTCGCTTTTGAGCGCTGCTGAAAACCGGTCTAAAAAGAAAAACAACAGTCATCCAGTGTTCTAAAACGTGAGAAAACATAGCTCTCTCTCTCTCTCTCTCTCTCTCTCTCTCTCTCTCTCTCTCTCTCTCTCTCTCTCTGATTCATACGTTAGGAATGAATTTAACTTTTTTTTTTTTTTTAATAATGTCGTTGTAAAAAAAATTGTAAAAATGAAAGTCTCACATTTTGATATAATGGGTAAGGATGAGCATTGAAGGTAAGAGAAAGGAATGTAATATATTATTCCAAAGTCATAGAGCCACGCGCAAAATGGGGTTTCGAAATCTTCGTAAGATACTATTGTGAAAAGATAATAGAAATTGATAAATATGCGAACAAAAGGTACTAAAACCAACTTTGATATTTAGTAAAAAAAAAAAAAAAAAATATAATGCCTTGAATAATGGAAGTGGAAAGTCGTCGCAAAATAGAAAGAAAGAAAAAAACTTTTTTTATTATGAGAAAAAGGAAGAAGAGGGTATAGCATGGTTATTAGTTCAAAATTGACTGGCGTCCGGAATTATGACAATGAAGCTGAGAAATCTCTGTTTTACATAAGAGGTATAAAGATTTTTTATATTTTCCGCCTTATTCTAGATAAGGAAATTTGACTCAAAAGAACTACAAAGATTTCTCATATTTTTCATGTGATTCTTGATAAAGATATTTGACTCATAAAGTATGATTTTCTTTTAAATTGAGGCTACAAGAAACCCAATGGATTTCCTGGAATTGACATTACTGCGATGTAAATATCTTCCAACTTCTTCCTAGAATGTGCTTTATGCATCATAATTTCCATCTTATTCTCGTTCTGAACGAGTTGGGCACTTATATTACCGTCTTCATTCGAAAGCATGAGCGCATATATAATGATCATAAAAAAAGTTTAAGGGAAAGTCCAGCAATTCTAAATATTTCTTGCAATATCGATCGTTGCATTAAAAAAAAAAACAAGTGATATCCGTACGGTAACGTTTTCTATTTTTTTCTTAGTACATTCGGTATAATTTATTATGATACAATAGTTAATAAGAAAAAAAAAACAGACAAATTTATTTCTGTAAGGAAACAAAACCACAGAAATATAAATATATACCGATAACCATAAGAACAAGCAACAGATGGCCCCACTCGAATATTGTATATAAGTTTGTTCTCCTTTCGTACTTTATTTATTAGACTTTGTAGTTCTTAGGAGCGTCATACATATCATCTTATGTCTTGGTGTCACTGAAATATGAATCTCATATTTATTTGCTATTTTTAGGAAAGAGGGACTGAAATCTCTCCGATCTACCAGCCCCCAATTCCTCCCAGAAAGGTAGGAGAAACTGCGTCAACAACGTAAAAAAAATATCCCCTTCCCTCCATCCCCGACTTAAAAGAGAAAAAGTTGGAACACCGAAACATTTCGAAAACGCACAAAAAGACGAAAGATTCCCTCTCTTGGCATTCGCGAGATTTCGCCAAAACTTGACTCGAGGGATCTGGCGTATTCATTTCGTCTTGAAATACAATCGACCGCACAGACATGTTCCCGAGAATACTGAGAAACTCCGTGAAATGTTATTAACGAGTTCGTTTCTCCAGGAGCATAAATATGTCAAGACTTCAAAGCCGAGATTTTAAATGTCGTAATCCACTTCATTTATAAATCAAAGCAGATTTGACATCGAATTATATTAGATAATTCTATTTCTTTCATAAAATTATTAAAACCATTTTAATGTTTAATTTTCCTCAGACATAAAATAATGAAAATAATAACTTCCATGAATATGACGAAATGAAAAACCTCTAAAGAAGATAAGGATCAAAATTTTATTTTATTATTATTATTATTATTATTATTATTATTATTATTATTATTATTATTATTATTATTATTATTATTATTATTATTATTATTATTATTATTATTATTTTATTTTATTTTTTTCTTTTTGCTCTATCACAGTCCTCCAATTCGACTGGGTGGTATTTATAGTGTGGGGTTCCGGGTTGCATCCTGCCTCCTTAGGAGTCCATCACTTTTCTTACTATGTGCCGCCGTTTTCTAGGATCACACTCTTCTGCATGAGTCCTGGAGCTACTTCAGCCTCTAGTTTTTCTAGATTCCTTTTCATTAATATTATTATTATTATTATTATTATTATTATTTTATTATTATTTTATTATTTTATTATTATTATTATTATTTTATTATTATATATTTTTATTATTTTATTCATATATAGAGATTGCTTTAACCTTATGATACAGAGATTTAATACGAAGCCATATTTAATGTAAGTGCAGCCACCTTGACATCATAAGGTAAAAAGGAGAAAAAAAAGCTTAGTCTGCCTTTCCTACCATATTTTGAATTACCGGAATGGCTTATGGTTATCCAGTAGTATTGATTGTAATTCATATCATTTTTATATTGGCTTAATGTTTTGAGACATTCATATGTCAACTGTTAAGATTACCAAGTTATCATTTAAAAGTCCTGTCTTTTGATCCCTAATTGAAGTAATTAATTTAATATTGTACACGTGATTTATCGTAATTTCTGTCATTATCTAATAATTTACTTGTCATTATATACTATATATATATATATATATATAATAATATATACGATTATAGTATTTATTTATCTTAATATTATCATAATTTATTATTATATAACACATATATTAGTATATATATAATATATTATATTATATTAATTATTATATAATACTATATATTAATATACATATATAAATATTATATATAGTATATAATATCATTACTTTACATATACATATAGTGAATGTATGTATGTATATATGTGTATGCTTGTAAGCGCGGTTGTGTGATAAGATTCTGTTTTTGTATATTTATGATCATAAGATGAGAGGATGAACTATAGTCTACTGAGCAGGATATGGCAACAGATGCTATGGACATATTTTTAATCATTACATAATTATGAATTGTGTTATCAACCTTTGAAATGACTATTTGAGAAGCAACATAAAATGTTAGATGGTACTAAATCCTTTTCGTGTTACTAAATTCCATATCCGAGGAGAACTGTCATCAGAAAACCATCGGTGATTTAAAGAACAGATATATAATCCCCGAATTTTTATTTTAGGGGGAATCCAAAACATTTCAGCTTCTTCTCCACATAAATAGTAATGCCCGAAATTGTCGTTTACTTCTATATTTTTCCAGTAAGAGCTTTTTATACCTCACAGTTTTCTTCTGTTTATATTTCTTCCCTTTGTCTTTACTTTCTCTCTAGTAGGAAGCCTTGTTGACAAACGCCTTTGGCTCGTCGGTTCCCGGATCTGGGGTTAGGGAATACTGATATTAGAATCTGGCAGGACCTTAGCGTTAGAGCGTAGACGAGAGAGAGAGAGAGAGAGAGAGAGAGAGAGAAAGCCAAGAACGTAAATATAATCAAAATAATCAAGAGAATCTAGTGACATAAGGATCTAGAAATATAGACTAAGTCGCTAAAATGAAATATATACGTACAAGCGTGAAAGTAGAACTGATATCTACAAGTCCACGATAAACATTTCATTTTTCAGTGCACGGTTATTTTCAGAATTGCATCAAGTTTTTGCAATGCGCAAGATTTTCTTTATTATTGTCGTATTTTTCTTGCGGTTGCTAAAGTGTACGATAACTCATGTTGGGCGGGAGGAGGAGGAGGAAAACGTTCCAGATGTTCGTCGCTTTCGGGATAATAAATATTTATAGTAAAAAGAGGAGGAGAAGGGACAACAGAGGCTGTTGTCTCAAGGCTTGCTTTGTTGTTTTTGAAGTTGATCCCACTTAATTCCACTGGAGAAAAGACTTCTTAGTCTTTTAAATGAGCTTCGAATATTGTCTTCCGCTGTCGAACAAATAATGACAAGCTCATAGTGACTCGCTAGTGTCAGTGTTTCTTCATTTCTGTCGTTGTTTGGGAAATGAGTAAATATATATGCAAAGTAAAATCAGTTCCCGAGTAAAAAGCCGCTCTAATACTCTTCAAATCCAGTCAGTTACAGATTCAGACTCTAAAACTTTCTCCTTCACCCTCATTGTTCTTCATACCTGTACCATATACCCTCACTATTTGAACGATTCCCTTAGTTATACTCAATATTAATCACATAAACCTCAAATGAATACATTTGCTCTCTCGCTAATACCACTCTTTCTGCCTAGTTTTATATATTACAGCTATCCAGGAAACAATCCTATTTTATACTTCCATTCTTGTAAACGATGTCCTTCCACC
>NC_061093.1:67175662-67208162 GCF_015104395.2 Macrobrachium nipponense | reverse complement strand
CTCGACAGTTTCTGTTAAACTCTTTATCTTACCGTTCCAGACTCCATGAATAATAGCCTGGTCCCATTACAGCGTTTTTCTCGCCCCCCCTCTACCCAGCAGCCTAAATATCATATGAATATGCAGTTGTTTTACCAGTCAGTTCTTCGTCATTACATTTCCAACCCCATCAGCATATTACAATCTGATAAAAATCTTATAAACAATAACAGGGTGTCCATAAAGTCCCAGTACCATTCTGAGGTCTAGATAATTGTTATGGTACTGAGACTTTATGGACACCCAGTACATTTCTCTTCTGAAAAGGTTGATGGATACGGCAGTTGATGTCGACCTATTGAACGAACCTTTGCTCAGTCTTATTTCTTTATATTTAATCACGGTCTTTTGTCACCATTCATCTCGTTCCAGTCTTATATTGTATGTAAGGTGTCCCCTATTCTTATAGACTGCCGTTAAAGAATTTTGTATACATGTTTCTTTTCCCTTCGTCCATCTGCGCTAACTTGACTTTCGTCTTCCTCTCAGAAAATATACTTCACAATTCATCTGCGAACACTCTTCGATATTCTAAGACGCTTTGCCTGACGAATTCTTTAATCATTCTCTCCTTTATGTCTTCATATATTTTTGTATTAACAGCATTATCCAAATAATATAAATTATTGGAATGTAACTGTATTTTTATAATAAAAGATAAAAAAAATCAGTTCGTTTATGAAATACGAATATCATTTGGCTCTATTAGGCGAATTTATGATTTTGTAATATTTCCTTCATAAATTCCTAGAGCTAGGGTCAAATGTTAAACATTGCTGTCATTTTAGAAGCAAGTAAAGCAAAAGTGAGTGAACAAAATGTTACCAGAGAAAGAGATTTCAGGCTTATTTTATTCATTTATGTATATTTCTACACACATGGTAATACGAATTACGCATACGTGCATGTAACTGAACATTTGTAGCCACGCCTATATGAAAAAAATACCATTGAATTTTTTAACAATGGAAAGGAAGACGCCATTTTGTTTAAAACGCTGATTGACACCATCCCAATTTATTTCAATTTTCCATGTAATATAATGTGGTTTTCAGCATAAAACCGCCGTTCGGGATTTCACGCGAGCTTTCAATTCGAATACTGGCTGTCCAATAGGCATGATGAGGCATAATTATGTTGTGCGGTACAACTGGGAGCAACATTTTTCGAAACTGATTAGTATTGCTCGTTACTCTTCTGTCAGATATCTCATTACTCTCTCTCTCTCTATCTCTCCCTCTCTCTCTCTCTCTCTCTTTTATAGGAAAATCTTCTCTCATTATTTTTCTTTTTCTTTCTTTCTTTCTTTTTTAGTTTTCTTATTTACTAAAAGCTAAAACTTTCTCCTGCCACCCCACCACACACACACACACACACACACACACACACACACACACACACACACACACACACACACATATATATATATATATATATATATATATATATATATATATATATATATATATATATATATATGTATATATACATATATATATATCATGTATGTAAATATATATGAATTTATGTACATATATATGCTTGTATGTGTGTTTGTGTGTACGTGTATGTTTGTGAACTTGTGTAAGAAGGAAATACTGCCTGAAAATACATATACAACAATTACTCTCTTATTCCCAGACCACAAAGGCAGTGCATAAAGCAGTGGCCTTGTGCATCAATGGTAAGCGGTTTGAATCCCCGAGGGTATTAGGAGAGAGAGAGAGAGAGAGAGAGAGAGAGAGAGGAGAGAGAGAGAGAGAGAGAGAATAAAGGCTTGGCGGTTAATTGTTTTCTTCTTAATTCAATCTGGCGAGCGGAAAGACTCCTTATCTACAGCATACAATTGGGAAAAAACGGGTTCCTTGAATCAGAATGAGGAAAAAATACTATTATATTCCAACGTACTACATCAGGTCGGAGGTGAATGAACGTAGACAATTTATAAATCGTAAAAAGGAATTCAAGATTTATCGAACGAGAATACCGATTTCGAGAATGATAATGCAAATTACAAGCGTCGATGGTTAGGCTAGAATGGAGGAGATCTGCTATCTCTCTCTCTCTCTCTCTCTCTCTCTCTCTCTCTCTCTCTCTCTCTCTCTCTCTCTCCTGTCCAAGCAGCCAACGAGTCACGAAGGTGCTTTAGACTAAGTGATATGAATGATTTTTCATATTGAAGGTCAATCAGCTGTTTTTCCTGTTTAATACATAAGGTCTTTGAAAACAGCGAGATGCTTCGGTGTCTTTTAGAGTGAAGGACTTCCATCCCCACTGCTACTGTCCTTGAGTGAGGCAGGCTGTGCTTTCCCAAGCAGTGCCTCTTGATAACAACACCTTCCTGAAGAGAGATGCTCCGTCTCTTTGAGAAGCTAGTTTCAGTCATGGAATTATGAAACTCAATGAAGCTGATAGTTCTCATTTTAGTTATTTAGGCTAGAATGGTCCTTTTTTATAATTATTATTGGTTGCAGGTCCACAATAATATAGCATGTGAGTTTATGGTCTTTAATGTATATTAAGAGCTTTCGAATCTTGTGCTAGGTTCATCTTCAGTCAACCTGACTAAAGATGAACCTAGCACAAGGTTCGAAAGCTTTTAATATCCATTAAAGTTCATATATTCACATGATATATTATTGTGGACCTGCAACCATTGTCAGTGTTTTCGACACGGAAAACTGTGTCCATTATTATTATTATTTTATTATTATTATTATTATTATTATTATTATTATTATTATTAATTAATATAGCTTCTATGGGAAGACTCCATAAACCACGGCACGTGTGTGTAAAGATGTAAAGTGGAAAGGAGCAGACGTGAACCTAATTATGAAAAACTCCAAAGATCCGATATAACGAGAAAATGTTCATCAACATTTCATTGTTTTCTGCGGTTTCCCCTTTTTCGACTCGCAGTGTATTTGATAAATGTACCTCAAATGCTAACAGATGATCAAGACAATGAAAAATTCATGGCAATCTTGCGGCCCCCCTTGGCACTGTCTGTGGCACCCCAGGGTGCCAAGGCACCCCCGAGTTTGAGAATTACAGTACTGTAGAAAATGCATGAAATGGAGAAATTGGAAGCTGTTGTTCCTTTGTACTAAAAATCTGTCTTGTGTGATTCACTGTCATTTCTCTTTCCATTTGACACAACTGTAAAGCGGTACAGTAACAGGAAAATGTTATTTGTGTTTGTCATACATCTATTTATGTTCTAGCTGTGCCAGTGTGTTGGAATTCTGTTATGTATTTATAATTTCTTGCTCGCTCTATTTTACAAAATCTCTCTCTCTCTCTCTCTCTCTCTCTCTCTCTCTCTCTCTCTCTCTCTCTCTCTCTCTCTCTCTCTCTCTCTCTCTTAATATTTCATATGATAATCTTAATTTTCTCTCCCTTCTTCTACGTCAGTATTTTCCAGAATAGCTTCTTATGATGCCTTTGCAAACCAATAATAACTCAATATTGTTTTTAAACGTACAGCGACTTCCATCAACCTATTTTATAGGTAAACCTTGTCTCACGCTTTCTTTCTTTCAATCTCTCCCTTTCTGTTTTCGTATTTTACCAAAAAGCTACAACTTTCTCTTGTCACCCCCTCCCCACCTCTCTCACTGCCAAACCTTCAAACTTTCCATTCAAAGAAATGTTATTATATCTATCGCTTTAAAGCGACGAAATATGCAATATCACGAACTCCTGAGGGAATTCTTAAATCATGCATTCACTCAGGACCATCGATTATAATGGTACTCTTTTGGACGCAAAACCAGACTTCACAAAGTTAAAAAAGAAATAAATAAAAAAATAAACCTGGAAACCCCAGTCGACTGCAGTTACCCGAACAACAGGGAACTGAAAGTGAAGTTGACCAACCATCTGAAAACACTATATTGCAGAACGTAACTTTTATTTCCTGCCTCTCTCTCTCTCTCTCTCTCTTTCTCCTCTCTCTCTCTCTCTCTCTCTCTCTCTCTCCTCTGGCTTCGGGGCGCAATTGGTTGAGCATTTTATTCCCAGCTGAATAGACCTGTTCGATATATTTTAACTGAATAGACCTGTTCGATATTTAAATTTAAAGCTTTGTTTTTCTGCGTTTTCTGAGGACGTTTGATGATTTATTTTCTTAAGGATGATGCTAAGTTCGCTTATCGAATCGTGAAAGATTTTATTTTACATATATAAGAACATTCACAGATTTCCGTTCGACACAAATACACACACAAACACGCACATATTATATATATAAAGAGGATATCCTGAAACCAATAACAACAAATGAAAATGTTTGTCAAAGGAGAATGTGTATAAAGTAAAATGTGCGAAAGTAATAGATTTATGCGCGTAAATGAAAACCAGGAAACTGGAACAATTAATGATATAAACAGATAGAGTAAGAATGGAGGATGTAATTGAACGTAAAAGTATTTGGAAGTATATACATGACTGTAGGATGAGAAAAGACGCGAGTTGCAGAGTAGGATTATTAAGAAAAGTAAACAAAGTGAGTGTTATAAGCAGTTTGGTAGGGAACTTGAATTGTTTATAGAAAACGGGATTTCATGTACGAGGGGACTTGAGCGACCACTGACTTCAGGAAGTGGTTGTGGATCTTGAGTGAGATTAAAAAAAAAAAAAAAAAAAAAAAAAAAAAAAAAAAAACAAAAAAAAAAAAAAAAAAAAAAAAAAAAAAAAAGTACTGATGGTGCAGAAGTGCGAACCTTTCGTGTGAAGTCGTAATTAACAGGGTGTGAAATATTTAAAATACTTAGAATTTGTAAATATACCAAGACATAGGTGAAAGGAGTGATCAAAGTATACCTTCAGCTGCTCGATCAAGCGCGAACAATGAACGATGAAAGGATGGTTAAAAAAAATATTTTTTTCAGAGGTTAGATGGGGAAGGAGACGAAGACCAATGAAGAGTTGGATAAAAGTCGTAAATGAGGTAATGAAGAGAAAGGGATTTAGACGCCAAAAACGCCAAAAAAAAAAAAAAAAAAAAAAAAAAAACAGAAAGAAACTAACTGCATGACAAATATGAATACGTCTTGTAATGAAGTGGTTTATTTTTATTTAGGGTCCAGTAATTAAAGTGGGAACATGACTATGAATGTTGCCTTTTCAATGGAATCACGGACTGTTAGACAGAACAACTATTATCGCTTAATAAATTCCCCCTCGGTTAAACATATATGAAAATATATTAATTCCGAGGTGGAGCGAATTAGATATTAAAGGACATTTGTAGCTCGATATATGTATATGAATCACGGTAATGTGATAGACTTATAAATGACTACGTGCGGGCAAAAGCACTACCACGCTACCGAGGACGAGATGGGCTTGATGCAGTCTCCAAAACAAAAAATACCTGTGCGCGGCAGGTATTTGAGATGGGAGGCGGCATAAACTTATATCTCTTGCGTTGGCAGGGTTGTCTAAGGCTTCACTGCCAGTCCTAGAATTGAGAGGTTAGCGCCTGTCGGCCGCCAATTCTATTATTGCTTAATAAATTCCCCCTCGGTTAAACATATATGAAAATATATTAATTCCGAGGTAGAGCGAATTAGATATTAAAGGACATTTGTAGCTCGATATATGTATATGAATCATGGTAATGTGATAGTTACTTATATATATAAATGACTGGTAAAAAGTGTTCTGTAACAAAACAGAATTCCATCTAATAAAAAGGAGCCCATAAAAACACCAAAATGTAGAGAGAAAAGTACTATATTTCAGAGACTGCTGTCTCTCTCTTCAGGTATATGAATGAGAAAAGTTTACAGAAAAGGTGTATTTATACCAAGAGATTCGTCCACAAAGTAAGCCAATTTAGGTCACCCCCGCTGATAATCTTCCCTTTAATCTTCTTAAGCGTGGTTGAATGAACACTGCGTCGACCGATGTCCCCGATGTCCAATTCCCTTTTGAGATGTTCATTACCTGCTTCTCTTTTTATTAAGGCCGATTCCATCATTTGACTCTTGTACCGGCAGTTGCTGCTATAAATTACACGTGACATATTCCAGTTTATTCTATGGTTATGTTCATTTATATGATTGAAAATAGCCGAGTTCTGTTGTCCATAAAACCTAACCTGACCGTTTGTGTTGTATTAATCTCTGGGGAAGTGATTTACCTGTAAATCCGATGTAAGATTGGTCACAGCCCCTGGCATGGGATCTCATATACCCCAGAGTCTTTTGGGCGATGTCTTTTGTTGGACGTTAATCAGGGATTTGGCTAAGGTATTTGGGTAGGGTAAATGCAAAAGGGTTGGATTTCCAAGGGTGTGAGTTACTCTCTTAATCGTCTCCAGGTGGGGAATTTTTATTTTATTGTTGGGTGTGTCTCTGGTCTTGTCTTTAGGGGGTCGTAGAAAATTACGTTTGCTTTTGAATTGCTTTCTCAATTATATGGTCAGGATACTTTAAAGATGAAAGTTGCTTGCGAATTAGTTCAAATTCTTTTTCCAGGAAATCTGGGGAACAAATTCGTAAGGCTCTTAAGAATAGGTTGCTAGCTAGACCTATCTTGATAGTATTGTCATGATAGCTAAAGTAGTGAATATATGAAAGTGAGAACGTTGGTTTTCTGTATATGGTAAATTTGTATTCTGTCGTGTCTCTGATTATTAAAACATCAAGAAAAGGAATTTTGTTGTCTGTTCCCATTCAACTTTAAATTTGATGCTGGGCACTAATGCGTTTAATTTTTGAGAGGAATTCATTAAAATTACCCCACTTATTATCCCAAAATGTTAGTATGTCATCCACGTATCTCATCCACGCATGTTTTTGGTTTTATTGCATTTATTACTGTAGTTTCAAAGTATTTCCCATGTACAGATTGGCTAAAATAGGACTTAAAGGACTACCCATACTACACCGAATTTTGCTTGTAGAATGATTCCCCGAATGAAAATACGTTTATAGAATGCACATAATTCAACTAAACGTTATTATTTTGTCAAGTGCCAAAGGGGAAATGATCTGAATAGGGGGATAATTTTTCCCTTAAAAACTGAAGAACGTCCTGTACTGGTACTTTTGTGAATAGGGAGTCTACGTCAAGGCTTAAAAGTTTTATGTTGTGAAGTGGTATATGTGCTTCTCTGAATTTGTGACAAAAGTCTTCCGAATGTTTGATGTGACTGGGAGAAAAAAAAAAGTGCCTAAAAAAGGAGAAAGGGGAGGCGGGTATGGATTTCTTTATTCTAACGTTTTTGTATTTTTTGACCGTCTGTCCCAATAGCGTATATGCTGGCGTGAGTCCTTCTTCTTCAATGGCTTAAAAATAAAGTCGAATCCGGTCGGGACTTACACCCAGTTTCTAATTTATCACTTGTGGTGATGTGTGATAAACGGGGCACTCGTTAATCTGATTACGTTCACATACATACACGCGCACACACACACAGCATATATAATATATATACATACATATATATATATATATATATCTATATATATATATATATATATATATATATATACTATATATATATATATATATATATATATATATATATATATATATATTATATATCATACCTACATGAAATCACGTCAACTTTAATGCTCTACCATTGAATTTCAACCGTTTGAAGAATATCTCAGATCTCTTTATCATTGCCCACGAGCGCACAATGCATTCGAGCGCATATTCATGAACACTTTTATATTTATTTCCTGTTACGTGATGGCGTGACCTTTTCAAACAACCACTTTAATTGTTTGCCATCTCTCTCTCTCTCTCTCTCTCTCTCTCTCTCTCTCTCTCTCTCTCTCCGCCTTTTTTCATTATAGCTTAATTCATTATCTATTTCTCTTCACCTTTTTACAGGAATATGGTTGACTACCCCTCTCTCTTTACATACTCCTTTAGAAGATTTGTATACACCTTTTGCCCCAACGAGACGAATGATCTAAACTTTCGAAATACTGAAGCGACTTTTTTACATCGATTCTCTCAGTCATCAACTGAATGGGTATTCTTTTTGGATGCAAGCAATTGACTGCACCCGCCGTAACAACGAGGAAGTAAAATTGAATTTGTCCAACCATCTGAAAACACACTCTCTCTCTCTCTCTCTCTCTCTCTCTCTCTGGTCTCAAAGGACAAATGCTTGCCCGTTCAGGTCCCAAATAAATAAATCTGCGTTAGACCTCCGAACCGGACGAAGAGGTTTGTTTCTCAGAATCCAGTTTGACGAACTTTTCCAATGCTTGAAAATTTCGGTATAATTCAAACTTGGAATCCAATAAAATAAAAATCCGGACTAAGATGATTATCATACAGGGTGTCCATAAAGTCCCAGTACCATTCTAAGTAATAAATACTTGTAATGGTATTGGGACTTTATGGACACCCTGTAATGGTCGTATAATTACTGTAAAACGCATTATTACAATATTAATAATTTACTTTCAGCTCGTCATTCTGCATCCCGATCAAGTGAGAATATAAATGTTATGACGGCATGTTTTTGTTAAAGAAACCAGGCTTGTTCTTCGTTGATTAATTATCCTCAGAAAAGAATTGATGATAATTGTAGTTATCACAAAAATAATCATTCTGTATTTCAAGGCGGGCATGTCAACAGATTATTTCAGGAAGATTACCCTGGTGATCTTATTAGGAAAAAAAAAAAAAAAAATAACGGGACTTTGGACTTGTATTACCAGCTAAATCCCTAGTCGAAGTCTTTTTCCAACGGCATCATTTAACCTAACCGACCCTAAAAAACCCCCTCCCCATTTATCCGTGGGAGGGGGGGGGGGGGGGGTGGGGGGGGGGGGGGGGGGGGGGGTTAAAAAAAAAAAAAATTGGATTCGTACAAGGCATTGATATTTCTCCATTAAACATTCCCAAGCCTTTGGTGACGTGAAGGCCACCGAATGTGAGATTCCTTCATAGGGCAAAACTTCTTTTTTGGGTAGAAATAATTCTGAGAAGCAAATCTTGCCAAGAAACACTGGGGAGGGAAAATAATTTCTTTTTATATTCCTGATTCTAATCCTCCCCCATTTCCCCTGGGGGGGGAGGGGGGAATGGGATAAAAAAAAAATTTTGTTTCGGAGAAGACACTGACATTTCTCCATTAAACATTTGCAAGCCTTAAGCCTTTGGTGACGTGAGGGCCACCGAGACGGAGACTCCTTCAAAGGTCAAAACTTAATTTTCGGGCGGAAATAATTCTGAGAACCAAGTCCTGTTGGGAAATAAAGGAAGCGCCGAGAGATGAGGTTAGACCGATGATCGCACGAGTGAAAAATAGACATGGCTCCATGAATATCATCTGCATCTACAAGAGCGAAGGCAAAATGCATTCGCTAAGGGAAGTGTCATACGACAGCAGAGAGACAAACGCGTAATTAAAACATTCATACTTTTGTATGACAGACTATACTCTGTGCAAGTAGGTAAGCTAACATCAGAGATGAATCCAGGCTTAGACACGAAGTGGTTAATTATCTGGATCATATTTTCTTTTTCATTGTAGCACAGAAACCTCCATTTATGACGAGTAGTTGTTACACTGATCTGGCCTTATGCAAGTGTGGACACCTTCCCTTTGATCAGCCTGTGGAGAAATTAAGTCAGCTTCTGTTGATAAATATTTCCTCTTCTCTCTACCAGACCCACACAACATCAGCGGCGTAAAAGAAAAACTTTACCCCTTAAGACTGGTTTACACCTACGCACTTTTGTGGTGCGGTCTGTTACGTCGTGGGATCGCAAGAAACCGCATGAAACCGCACTATAAACGCACTAAAAGCGCGCCACCTCGCTGGCGGGGGCAGGAGAAGACCGTTAAATCCGTGCGACGCCGCCCGGATTTTAAATCATTTGAAATTTCTGCACGGCGTCTAGCGGGTGGATGAAGTCGCACGAAGCCATAAGCAGTGTGGCGCGGCCCCGCAACAAAAGGGCTAAGAACCCGCATGGTGCCGTGGCACACCGCACGTGGTGCAAGGGAGTGTTACGGCATGATGTTACGGCGCGCTCATGTTGCGGGGCGTGCAGCGTGTTATGGCGTCTCCCTAGGTAGATTTTTTTTTTTTTTGTGGTGATTCTCAATACTTTTTTTTTCTTTTATTAAGAATTATTACTTTACACAATTATATTTTACAATTTTGTATATACGTTATAAGATCTATGTATAATATAAAAATATTATAATTTATTATTTTTCTAAATATGTTTTTAAATTAGAAACATACTGATTCGTGAAAAAATTTTTAACATTAGACTTAAATCCTATATGTACATTAAATGTATTTAACAGTCTATTCTTTATACATTTAATAATTTGCTGGTCAGTACTTATTCCCAAATATCTTGCCATCCATATACTTGAAATAAAATCTGCTATTATTACCATTGATGTATTTTCATCCCTTTTTGAGTTTGCTTCAAAATCTAGTTTTAAAATCCTTAACCTGCTATTAGTTTTTAATTTACCATATTTTCTAAGCAATTCGAATACCCAGGACAACAAATTCTTAACCAAAGGACAGAAATATACCATTAGCATATTACTTTCTATGCATCCACAACCGCATTCCTTAACATCTTTTATTTTCATCATGGCTAGCCTATCATTTGTACTTAAAACTTCATGAACATACTTAAACAAAATTTCTCTACTTTTATTTTCTGTATACTTATTATTTACATGTTCCCAAATTAGTTTCCAGTTGAATAGTGGATAAAATTTTTCAATATTTGGAACATATTCACTGTTTTCATTAAATGTTCATATACCACTTATCGTTTTTATCTGTGGATAAGAGGTCATCTTATTAGCACTTCGTAATATATGTATCATACTTTCATAAAAACTAGGTGTAAAAATAGTGCAATCCTGATGTTGGCATTCATTTTCTATAAGGTAGGTTGCTCTGACTTTACAATAATAAATAATCATTTGGTAACCAAAACAACGATCTTTAAAACATTTTAGAAATGTGCTAAACATGATTGACTTCGTTTTACACTGAATATCAATAATTCCACAACCACCTCTGACAGCCTATCGACAATGTATAAATAAATAGAATTTTATTTTTTTAATAATAAATTATTTTTTAGTTATTTTCTTAATATTAAATGATTTTGTACATTTTATATCATTCATGATGTTTCTTTTTGTAATAAATATGTTGAAATACTGACTTGCGTTTACATTTTCCTTATTGATGCTTAATTTATGTCATGACAATATATATGATGATATGATTGTGTGAAATGAAATTGAAAAATGAAAAAGCATGGCCATAAAGAATAATAACATGAAGAAATATAACAGGAAATCTAACATGAAACATGATATATGAAATATGAAATAAATAGAACTCGGAAAATAACTTGAACTATAAAAATGAAATGTAACATGAAATAAATATGGCCATCAAATGATATAATAACATACAAGGTAAAGAACAATAATATAATATTAAGAACATGATCAAATGAACATGAACACATACAAATATGGTAGTGAAACAATAATTAACATTGACTGGACATTGTTATTAACAGGGGAACAATGAAAAATTAGTAACAGACTAAAGACATATTGACCTCCGTTGATAATATATGATATTTCCAATTGAAAATTTTATGGTATAAACCAAGTCCCAATTTCATTTTCTTACATTCCATGCTTTTCATGTTCATTTTCTTACTATCTATGCTTTTCATGTTCATTTTCTTACTCTCTATGCTTTTCCTGTTCATTTTCTTACTTTCTATGTTTTACATGTCCATCATTTGCTTCTCATTCGTCTCATTATTATGAATTATGTTATTATTACTCCGCAACAACACCGCAAGCCACCCACAGCACACCGCTACACGGAGTAACAAAGCCACAAGAGCACGTGCCCTGGCATAGCAACAACGACCATAACACCGCGCCGACTCCGTAACACTTCGCTAGACACTGGAAGAACACGCCGTGACATACCCGTATCCCACCGCCTGGGTCCGCGCCACGCCGCCCAATAACGGTCATTTTTTCTCCCCACCCCGTCAATTTTGTAACGGTTTCTTGCGGTCCCACGCCAAAACAGCCCGCAACACAAAAGTGCGTAGGTGTAAACCTACCTTTACACGTAATTTTATACACACAATACAATATTAGATATTAAAACAATAGCTTAACGCGAGTGAAAATAGATAGTTGTATCTTACTTAGACTAAGAATAGCAAATTGAAAATGCATTTCGACACGACATCAGCACCGTTGAGGAATAACTTTACACCTTATAAGTACTATACAACAATACAATATTAGCAATTGAAACAATAGGTTAATGCGAGTGAAACGATAGTTGTTTGTTATTTAGACGAAGAATAGCGAATAGGAAATGCTTTTCGAGTGCAGGTTCAAAAACTTTTACCAAAAGCGTGAATTCGGTGACAGGAATGACGAAATCATCGATATGCCAAAATCGATGCAAATACCAAAGGCCGCCGAACGAGGGGGTTTGAGCCTTAGTCGAAAGCAATTGGATTCCCGGTAAATGTCGGGAATGAGTGCCGGAACTTCAATATGCAAATCGATGCCAGATGAATGTTTGCTAAAAACCGATCGGGAATCGTATTTTGCTCGTCCTGTTGTGGAGCTGAATTTCGCTAACCGATATTTCCAAATTTTTCCTTGCAATAGTATTTTTAGCATACCAAAGAGAATTTAAATTGTTGATTAGAATAATCTAACAATCGTTTTCATATCAACGTCCATTTTTTAATATACGAATACGACGAGAAAGAATTCTCTTCTAGCTTTTGCTGAGTTAATCTTGTAACAGATAAACAAAACACCAGGAACCTTCCCCTCCACCCCACCCCCCCTTTAAAAAATAATTGAGAAATGATGGATAACCACAAACACACACACACACACACAAGGGTTGGCAACCTTGTTTATCTTGAGCCCTACAAATCGGCGTCAAAACAACTATGGTCATCGTTGCACTAGGATAAAAAATGTAATGATCAGACATAATATAACTCGATAAATAAAAAGAAGCGTGTATAGCAGGAACGAATCGGTACGTGTGTTTAGAAGAAAGATAACGAGAGAGGTAAAAATAAATAAAGAAATAAATGAGTATTATAAACGGGTGAGATTTCGTTCAAGTAATATACTTCCGAAGACAACGCCCCGGAGGCGTCATTAAACTTGGGAGTAAGTTTTCAGCAAAAGAACCGGCAACGGCTCGGGAAATAAATGTCACGTTATCAAGAATTTTTCGCAATATCTCTTCTCAGTTTCTTTTCCTAAATATTTCGCTAATTAGGTTATTGACGTATTTTCTCCTTTTAAATTCACAGCTCTTTAACCGTAATCCATTTCATTCCATCAGTGATTTCTTACAAATGTGTGCCATTTCAGATTGTAAATTTCTAGCAGTCTAAAGAATGATGTCATTTTAGTCGTTAAAGATGGCCCCTGCATGGAAGAATTGTAATTGGACCACAGATTCCCAAGGACAAATGAATCTAAGATAGGCCAAACTCTCTCTCTCTCTCTCTCTCTCTCTCTCTCTCTCTCTGTATATGTATATATATTATATATATATATATATATATATATATATATATAATATATATATATATATATATATATATATATATATGTGTGTGTGTGTGTGTCTGTGTGTGTGTGTGTGTGTGTGTGTGTAGTGTAGAATCTATTCTAATAGTCCTAGTGCCTATTACAACTGGATATATATATATATATATATATATATATATATATATATATATATATATATATATATATATATCCTTAAATCCACGGTAGAATAATGAGCGAAAAGCTGG
The DNA here is from genome assembly GCF_015104395.2 of Macrobrachium nipponense. Taxonomy (NCBI): domain Eukaryota; kingdom Metazoa; phylum Arthropoda; class Malacostraca; order Decapoda; family Palaemonidae; genus Macrobrachium; species Macrobrachium nipponense. The sequence goes on along the minus strand of NC_061093.1, from coordinate 67,194,272 downwards.
GGCCTAAGAACAAGTACTTTCGTAGTATATTCTACATTTTCAAGACTGTATATATATAAAAATACATCCATGCTAAATAGACATCTACCAAATTCCCTTACGCGTGTTGGAACATCCGTTATTTGAATATGCGAAATATCATACAATTAAGTAAGCAACCAAGCACCCTTCAGCTCGCGAAAATAATGAACAAAACAATGTTTTGAGTGGCGCTCTGAACTTGCGCGTATGCGCATTCTCCTTTTAAAATGAATCCAAATAAAAAGCAAAAACACAGCCCTATTTCCCCGAGGAAAACTGTTGCATGCGTTGCAGAAACTGGGCGTAAACATCAAGGGGAGAATCGTTTAGGTGCTGTGAATTAAGAATAACTCTTATTTTAAGCCCTGATGTATACCCTTTGATAATAGCGAACGCCGTTCGGGTTTTATCCTGAAACTGTAATAGTTCAATTTAAGCCAATCACTGACACGTCAATTAACCTTCCCGGGCGGCGGATATACGATCATATTTATTGGAACTGTTTCCAGATGAATTTTTAGTTTATGACTGCGTATCAAAAAAGTCTTCCGTATAGTCGGCTAATTTGCTGTCAGCTTTAATTAATAAGATAGGAGCTTATTCAATGGTCGTCATATCCAATTATTTTAGACGCTATAATGCTGTTTTTTGTTGAGTTTATTATCGTTATTATTGTAGAGTGTTAGAATTTAGTTCTATTTTGAGTCTTGATTAATAATAATAATAATAATAATAATAATAATAATAATAATAATAATAATAATAATAATAATAATAATAATAATATTTGGTTGAAAAGAATGGCTGCGTTGTGCGAATTGAATTTATATAACGATATGAAGAAGGAAAATACTCAAAAGAAACGACATCGCTTATACAGAACTTGGAGACAAAGAAAATATGCAAGAAATAGGAAATAGGAGATAAGCGTTAAGGAAAAAGTTGAGAGGGAAGGGAAAATAAGTGGAACAAATGCCATTTCTTGGTATAAACCTGGACTGGGTGATATATGCGAGGGGAGAATTCAAGTTATGAAAAATGAAAGGTGTCTCCCCTTTAACACAGAGGCTCCTCTCTCTCTCTCTCTCTCTCTCCTCTCTCTCTCTCTCTCTCTCTCTCTCTCTCTCTGACTCACATCACTGCCGAAGAGAGGAAGGTAATTCATTTAATTCTCTCTCTCTCTCTCTCTCTCTCTGTCACTTTTCGCTGGTGGGGGTTTGAGTGTTCTGATATCCTGTTTTATCAAAGGTTCCAACTAACTAATCCTTCCAATAATTTTTTTTATCTTTTCGTGTTTTTATTGAAACTGGACATTGTCTTTGAAAAGTATAATACTGGTTTGTTTGCAGGCTATCAGGGAGCAAGCTACAAAGGAGAAATTAGAGTTAAAGTTATTGGGATGACAAGAAAGAATTCCTACGAAGTATTAAGAATGTGGTCATTCAACTCCAGGGTTCATGCTAAGATACACTAATGTAATATTGTTGCATCAGACTTCCAGTTAAGAAAATCTCATGAAGGAAATAAAATACTGTGATATATCTTGTTTTGTCTTTCTGTTAAGCATTGTGTTTTCTATCTACTTTATTTTTACAAATAATATTTTTTCACTTTAATAAAATGAATTTACCCTTAACAATTGTCTATAAATTTATTCATAAGTCAAATATGACCACAAATAGGCTTAACGCACTTAACATTTTTTAGAGGGAGCAAAGTTCCCGAAATTCTTTCCCTCGATAAACGATCGGTCTGTAAATGGTTTGCCGTGTAATCACTCTTCCAACCACCAAACTGGATTTCGCTTACAGTTTGCTTAGTAATTATACATTCTGCAGCGCCCCCTTTGGACACCAGCAGTCCAACTTCTTTAGTTTTGTTTGAAGCCAAGTATCTTCACTTTGCATCTATAAAAACATATTTTCGGTCTGCCCTAAGAAAATAAAATATAGGTAACTGACTCTTTGTCTAGCATAGACTGCTTGATAATTATAGTCGTAACAATATATTCCAAAGGCATAGAGATATATTAACTTTTCATTTATTAATACAGCCATTTTCCGTAATAAGACGCTGTTCCATAGAAGATGATAACATCATTGGTCAGAGCCATATTCATATTTTAACAGTTAAATCGTAAAGCGTTGAATACGATATGGACACTGATCCACCCACATGAACTCTAGCGATTCATAAATATTCAAGCCCTTCCTTATCAGCACCTATTGCAACTGTCCACCAAGTCCTTTCTAGGTTTTCTCTTTCATCCCCTTAACTCTTCTGAGTTATGTATTTCATTCGTCAAGCTGTCATCGTATATTCTATACACATGATCGAATCGAGAAGCTGTACATACGAAGCCTCCTAATCCAGATATTGAACGGAGTCATCCTCTAAAGTTACCTATTTCATTCGTCAAGCTGTCATCGTACATTCTATCCACATGATCGAACCAAGGTTGTAAGTGAGATATCTCCCAATTCCACAGATACTGAACACAAGTCACGATCTCGGGAATCAGGGGCGATTGCACATTTAAAACACTTACTTCCACAAAGAGGAATTCCCATCCTTCTTGGGTAGTTGTTGAGTCACGTCTCTGTCAGGTGCTGAATCACGGACATGTGTCATTTCCGAATAGAGAGCCAATTGACCATAAGTGCACTTTCCTCTCAGTGACCGCGCGCCATTTGGGCAGATGCCCAGGCCCGAATGAAACCAGAAAAAGGGGAATATTTCACCGACGAAAGCAGCGATGACAATTTCGATCAAAAGTAAATGTCTCCTCAGTCCTACTGGACTCGATCATTCAAGTTTTATACGCTTCTCGACAATTATTTTTATAGCGTTATTCTTATTATACCAGAACGACTTTACTATTAAGTCTCATTCTCATCAAAGATCGAATTTTCCTTTATGATCTTTTCCTTTTCTTTCCACCACATTCCTTCCCATATCTCCGTTTAGGTTTAGCGGCTTGGTCTTTTCATTTCCGACCCGTCCAAAACGAGTTTGTTCTCTCCTTCCAGAAAGACGGCTGATCATAACAAGCTCCGAGAATAGATATATGCTCAGACAACATTGCCTTTCATACAGACGTTCTTTTGTTGGGCTTTCGGGATCATCCCTCTTAACCTTTCCAGCAGTTCTAGGCTTCCTTTATCAGATCTCTGCAAATCTGTCCGGGAAATAATGATTAGATGCGAGGGGGCAGAATTTTTCCATTTTTCATTTTCCTTGGGGTTCGTTTATGAATATAAAGGCTGCTTCTGCGATAAGTCATATACGACCGGGGCGTTAATTAAATTTTTATTTAGAATTTATCTTATGAATATTTTAATTTCTTATTTTCATTCGTGAATGTCATTAGCAGCTCGGGTGAACAAAAGGCGAAGAAAATTGATCGTCTTAACTATTGCTTGACATTTATCAGTAATGAATGATTTGGACTATATATATATATATATATATATATATATATATATATATATATATATATATTATATATATATACTATCTGCAGTATGACCCTCAAATATCAATTCAGGAATGCCGAAGACACATGGATGAGTTTTTAAAAGATGATATTCATTAAGAAACGTTTCGCACATGACTATGTGCATCATCAGTCTGAAAAATGACCAAATAATAACATTAAAATACTAAAAATACAATGTGGTCTATAAGTTTACATGCCCAGGATGTCCTGGTACTTATATTGGATCAACGAAAAGGTTGTCGCAGATGTGTTATTACAGTCACTTAGGGTTGAGTTTTAGAACGGGACAAAGATTGAGCAGACCAGAACATTCAAATATAAAAAATCATGCTTTCAATTGTAAAATTGAGGTCAAGAAGCAGGTTTTTTTCCATAATAGGGGTGATTCTAAGGATGCAGATTATCTGACGACCTTAGAGTCATTATATATTAAAAGACTCGTTTCCATCGTTAAACGGTGGCTGCTCCTCTGCTCAACTATATCTGGCATAGTCGTCTTTGGAGGTTCTTGTTCTTTCTTTGGTCATTCTATCTTCTTTCTTTGTACCTGAAGGTTGGTGTCAGCAGTTGTGTTTTACTTTGCTTTGCTTTTTTAGTCTTTTAATGTTTTTTAATTGTCATTTTAAGAATCCTGTGTATTTTTAGTATTTTAATGTTATTATTTTGTCATTTTTCAGACTGATGATGCACATAGTCATGTGCGAAACGTTTCTTAATGAATATCTTTTAAAAAACATCCATGTGTCTTCGGCATTCCTGAATTGATATATATATATATATATATATATATATATATATATATATATATATATATATATATATATATATATATATATATATATATATATATATATACTAAATACACATATATCTATAAATATATATATATATATATATATATATATATATATATATATATCTATATATATATATATATATATATATATATATATATATATATATATATATATATATATATATATATATATATATATATATATATATATATATATATATATATATATATATATATATATATATATCTTTCAATACAAAATTACTGAGGCTAGAGGGCTGCAATTTGATATAATTAATGATTGGAGGGTGAATGATCAACTTACCAATTTACAAATAGCCATCTCAATAGTTTCTTTTACAGATTTACTAATAACAGTAATATACTGAATAAGTGGACATTAAATACATATTATCCTCAATATGTAAACTGATACAAAATACGATTTGCCGTTAAATAAAGAAGATCTAAGAAATACCAATAACCATGAACTAAAAAATACCAATACAACTTTGAATACAGGTGGAAGAGAAAGGAATAATAGCTCAAAATTTCGACAATTTTTTCAGGAAAATATTCTAAATATCAAATATTTGAATAGCTGAAAAAAATCTACAATGAAACACAAACTTAATATATATATATATATATATATATATATATATATATATATATATATATATCTATATATATAAGTATGTATAGTATATATATATATATATATATATATATAGATATATATATATATATATATTATATATGTATATATATATATATATATGTATATATATATATATATATATATATATATATATATATATATATATAGATATATATATATATATATAGAGATATATATATATATATATATATATATATATATATATATATTATAATGGTATAATATATATATATATATATATATATATATATATATATATATATATATATATATTTTTTATATATATATATATATATATATATATTATATATATATATATACATATATATATATTAATATATATATATATATATATAATCTTGCAATAAAATTACGAGGCTAGAGGCTGCAATTTGGTATAAGTCCATGATTAACTTAAGATAATGACTTGCATCATCTACTGGTAGATCAGATTAAATATGGCAATATGGACGCCTTCCTTCAAATCCCGTAAGGTGTGGATTTGGTACTTAGTTGTTAGTAGTCCGTTGAAGGTCGCAGCTTGGCTGAAAGAACTTTAACAGTTATTTTGGTACTGTTACTGAAACCAATTAAATGATCAGTCTTTCCATAGTGAAGCCATCTCACACTTCTTTCCCAAGATGTCTCCTCTTGAGGCACAAATGTCCAGCAGAAAGCCCTCAAAATTCACTCACAGGACTTCGAAGCAAAAATGATTTCATAATGAGTTAATCCCTCCTTTAAAACAAAATTGTTTACTTTGTATGGGAATCGTACTAAATTGCCCTAAATCTAAAAACACGGGTTTTCCCTTGGCCCTCAAAATTTAATCAGGATTTCGAAGCGAAGATGATTTCATAATCACTATAATCCCTCCCTTAAAAACAAACTGGTTTTCTGCTTCCTTTTGGAATCGTACTTATTTACCCTATATCTAAAAACACAGGGCTTTTCCTTTTATCTAAAAGCATACTGTAGTTTCCCTCCTAATCTAAGTTTTTTTTATTTACCACCTTTATTAAATTACCATATCCTTCACAGGTTTTTGAAGTTTAATTAAATTGTTGAGGTTTTCTATACCCAACGTAAAACAGCAAAACAACACCAAGACTCCCATTAAACTTTTCCACATTTGCATTATTCATTTCTGTCTATATTCTTGTATTCGCGTTTAACGAGTATCCAAAGACTCTCTTGCAGAACAGGACTCGGTTTCTTCTGTGACAGCAATTATTCATTCGGTCACTAACCTTGTAAACTAATTTCTTTTACGTTGAACTTTTTAACTGAATTTCGCTCGCAACTCCGTCTTAGGTATATATTACCGTCTGTCATTGTATTCTCTTCCTCGTACTTTTTTTTCATTCTCTATGCATAAAATATTATACCTTTATATACCTCTGCCTTTCATTCTGTGGACGTCCTACTAAAGGTCTCTGTCTCTGTTGAATCTTTCTTTTGACTAAACTACTCTCCTTGTCTTTATGATATGCGGATGCCTTGGTGCTCTCAAAGAGCGAGCCAATAAGAAATCTACTTCCAAGGGAATAAATACTTGACAACAAAGTCTCAATTTCATCTGAAATATTCAGTTCTGTATGCATCATGTGTAGAAACGCTTATGGACATATACCTTAAATGTCTAGGAAACACATGCTGACTCTTTGAAGATGTAATCAAAGGGTCGAAATTATAAATTACTGGTCTGTCGTCTTCTCGTGTCCTATCTCACTATAATGGGCGTAATGTCTGTCCGTCCGTCTGTCATTCAATCACGGTCAAACGGCTTGTCCGATGGGCATGAGACTTGGCAGGATTATGGTGGGGACCCCTAAGATGGTTTATAATGGGGTTTCATCCTACCTCCCCCCCCCCCCCCCACCACCACCTCCGAAGGGGGTGAGGGTGAAAGGGGAATCCTTGAAAAGGTGCAGTTTCTGCTCGTGAAACGTGGCTGGTTATGCCCGTAGACTTAGTTACTTTACGAATTTTCATGCATAGTAATTTCTGTATGCATACGTTTGCTAGTACGTATTAATTGTAGTTTAATAACATTACATTCTGTCACTGTCTACATAATGGAGAGGTCATGATTACAAAGGCGAACTCGCCACGAAACGTATCCTAGATTCAACGCGCAACAAAAAGGTAATTTTACTGCCATAAGATCATAAGAGAGTTTAATAACAAGACGACTGAGAAGTCACAGCTAATCTCTTATTCGTTTCCGACGTTCCCTGAAGGAATGTAATTTACGTAAATGCAATAACGAACCTGAATCTTTTTACGCCGAGTTAGTTCTCGAAATTGAATGAATCACATTAACACTGCGAAATTATTTCTACAATCTCCAAGTTTCTTACATTTTCAGATAAAAATGGACTTGACATAAGAGCAATACAACGAACAGTAAGCAATCATTTTCATATTTTTCCATCTAAACTTCCCCACTTTCTAGATGAGCTAGATTTTCTGCATTAGCTAAAAATGGATGTTTATCGGCCTTCCTGTATTTCTCTTTACCTTCTCTTAATGCCTAATGAGCACAGTATTCTTTGGAGGCTTGAATTTCAAGTCAATGGCCCCCGTCGACATATGAATAGGGTTCATCTTCTGAATAATAATAATAATAATAATAATAATAATAATAATAATAATAATAATAATAATAATAATAATAATAATAATTAATAACTATCATCATCATCATCCAATATAATAAACTAAAATCATAATAATAATCATCATCATCATCATCTCATCATCATATAAACTAAAATAAATTTACAGAGACTATCAGAGAAAAGCCAAAAAGCATATTTGCCTTGAAGCTAAATTGTTAAGAAAAAAAATAAATAAAAACTTGAGACTCAGAGCTTTGCAAGAACTTTACCCTTTTCTGGCTGGCTGGAAATTACACCTCTCTTTGCAGATGTAATTAACATTTTTTGTTTTTAGGAAATTTATTATGGAAATGGTGCACCGTAATTTTTAGCTCGAGTCTTCTTCAGTTTCTCGGCTAGTCGAGGGGTGAGGTTTACCTAATTCAGTCTTGCAGGAAAAATAAATTAAGAAATTCTAGTTTGAGTCTACATAGAAATCTATAGAATTCTTGGGGCTTTCATTTTTCGTTTATAATTCGTATGATTATAACTAAATTTTATCTGCAAATCAATAATATGATTTAATATCTTAAAGGACAAGTGTTGCTGCTTAACTTTAGAAAAACAGTTTAGCAGAAAAATAATAATAAAAAAAACAACAAAGGGAAATTATAACATTGTCAAAGACATATTATGCCTTTACTTCATTATCATTCACTACTACTACTACTACTACTACTACTACTGCTACTACTACTACTAGTACTACTGCTACTACTACTACAATCATTATCATAAAAAACGACAGAAATGTTTTAATTGCTAGAATAATAAAAAGAATCTTTCGGATAAGTTATAAGTTACAATTTTGTATTCATATTTAATCTAGATCATGCTATACATGTCTATTTATGAATATCTTTACAAGGAAACCTGTCAGGTTCTGATAATAAGGTAATTTTTTTTTTTTTTAGAAATGCTAAATAAGCATTTTCTTCAGAAAGTAATGCTTTGAATGAAGCCAAGTGGAAAACCGAGAAGAATATGGTTCTAAGCTCATCGGAAGGGCACGTTAATACTTTCCTTAGAAATAATAAATAAACACTACCGCCTCGAAGGCTTTATTGTCGTCAGCGTTCTATGGTGAGCACCTGCAAATAATTTCGACTGGCGAATCTGTAGAAGATAGAGTGCATATTTAATCAACATAAAGGAAGTGACAACTTATAAACACTCAATAATTCTACGATTCTAGAGCTTCCAAAATGAATTTTCAAGAATCAGGGACTTTAGTTTAAAGTATAATGAATGGTAAAACAAAATTGACAACACAGTCTGCTGGTTAGTACCAGTTCTAGGTGTTATCGGTATTACGAAAACGTTTTATGATCGTCATTTTCTATCATTTTTGGATAAACTTTCCAATGAAAACGTCGAAATTTAAAACTGTATATGCGTGAAGGCAGACACGAACATCATTTGAACTGCGCAAAAAGCTTCGGATTCACATGATCGTGAATTTGGACCCTAGCCGTTATCATGATAACGGTAGGGGCTGGAGTCCATTTGGATCATCCGTTATTTTCCTTCCCCCACATTGGGTCTATTGAACTGCGAGCAGGAGCTCGGGTCACTCGCTGGAAGCGGCTGAATTTACTGAGACAGTTTCACGGGCGTTGAAGGTCGGGGAGAGGTGGTGGATCATTATTTGAAAACAATGTCCTGAGGTTTGATGTAACTCAAACTATAACAAGTAAAATAGCAGCTGTTAGTTTTTCTGATCTCGCAATTGTGACTTTATATATATATATATATATATATATATATATATATATATATATATATATATATATATATATATATATATATATATATATATATATATATATATATATATATATATTATATTATAAGTCAAATAACATTACCGTGATTCATATACATATATAGAGCTACAAATGTCCTTTAATATCTAATTCGCTCTACCCCAGAATTAATATATTTTCATATATGTTTAACCGAGGGGGAATTTATTAAGCGAAAATAAAATTGCCTGTCGGCTGGCAATTCTATTATCGCTTAATAAATCCCCCCTCGGTTAAACATATATGAAAATATATTAATTCCGGGGTAGAGCGAATTAGATATTAAAGGACATTTGTAGCTCGATATATGTATAAGAATCACGGTAATGTAATTTGACTTATAATATAACTACGTGCGGGCAAAAGCACTACCACGCTACCGAGGACGAGATGGGCTTGATGCAGTCTCCAAAACAAAAAATACCTGAGCGTGGCAGGTATTCGAGATGGGAGGCGGCATAAACTTATATCTCTTGCGGTGGAGAGGTTGGCTAAGGCTTCACTGCCAGTCCTGGAATTGAGAGGTCGATGGTTCGCGCCTGTCGGCCGGCAAGTCTATTATGGCTTAATAAATTCCCCTTCGATTAAATATATATGAAAATATATTAATTCCGGGCTAGAGCGAATTAGATATTAAAGGACATTTGTAGCTCGATATATATGCATATATATATATATATATATATATATATAATATATATATATATATATATATATATATATATATATATATATATATATATATATATATAATATATATATTATTTATATATATATATTAGATCCTCTGGAAGAAATGTTATGAAGAAACTATGAAGAGAAAGTAATGCACTAATGTCAATTACTCAAGATGTTGAATTTCTCACTCTACCTGTTACTGATTCTCCCGACAAATTTCATATGGTTCCATTTATTTCTGTGTACTTATAACCTCTCGGGAAAAGAAGCTTATCACAATCTAAAATGAATTGAATTTTACCTTTGGGATCTTCGTTAATCAAAGATAAACGCAACTTCCTGGACAACTCCAGGTTATCACCCACTGGCCTTGAGATCAGGCAAAGACGTATAAAATTAAAATACACTTGAAGGCGTGCTTCAAAAGGGGTCTGATTTAGATAAAGTCTGGGCTTTTAACTTAACCAATTATATTCTTGATAAAACTAATATAAGACTGGTCAGCCTCACTGGGCCAAAAAATACAACAGTGCCTAAGTACACTACAAAGAAGCAAATGTGGTATATTCATGAAGGAAAAAACAACAGAAGCCTGGTTCAAAGGTAGTGGGGAAATCCAATATTGCACACAAGTTGATGCACAGAAACCATAGCTGACTAACTCCTCATCTGTAATCGTAAACACCTGTGATTACTTATACCTTATTAAGTGTCGTAAAATGTTCAGAAGTCTTCCTATTCCTCGCGAAAATTATATTTCACCGAGGAGGATCTTCCGCATATTGATTCTATAGAAAATCCTTCAAGAATTTCAGGATGAAGACAAAAAAACCGAGAAGATAAAAGTAGGAGAGTTGAATTTTCTGAGGAAAGGTGTGTTGATGGAACAATTAAACACAGCGGCATTATCATTACGAAGTGCTAGATTATGTCTTGCAAGAAGTAGAATAAACGGTAGAAGCAAATCTTTATATCTTTCTATGGCTGAAATCTTTATACGTTTATGAAAATTTTTAATTTAAAAAATTAAATTATTTTTATAATGATTATTCTTCAACAGTATATAGAAGTTTCAAGATGATATAAAAACGAAAATAAAAACTCGATATATGACCCATGACAAAGAAAAACGCTAAAGGAAAGTAACTTCCTCTTTGATTCTACAAATATCGAGACCCAGCCCCGTTTTCCATGTTTGGTCGGATCACTGGATATTGGATGACTGGGAGCTTCCAAAAGAAGTAGTTTAACTGAACAAACATCAACCGCAGAGAATTTCGTAAACGCCTAGATCTCAGGACCAACATTTTTTTTCCTAACGAATTTTTTTTTCTTTTACTGTAGGGATTTGCAAAGACATAACAAACATCCAGATCTCAGGACCAACCTTTTTTAATTAAGAATTGGACCAAGCAATGACTTGGTTTATATTAGCCCCAATAGAAGAATTTATTTTCATTGTAGTGATTTGCAAAGACATACCGCAGCAGAAATCAAACAAAATGCGGTAGAAAGATAGGAGAGAAGCTGACCAAAAACAGATACTTCCCAAAATTCAACATGAGCTATTTTGTAATAGAATTGAAGGTGAATTCTCATAAACGCGTTATTTGCTAATCGTTATCTTGCCCCTAAGACTAATCACTATGAGGAAATCCTTAAAAAAAAAAAAAAAAAAAAAAGTTTCTACACGCACAACACACACATGTACACACGAGAGAAATCGTATTTTAATCTGATTTTCCTGAGTCTTTAAAGGAATAGTAAAGGAATGTATAATTCAATGCAACTGATTATCCGTATCGTAATTTTCCAATCCTCTCGTCATATCCAGTTTTTCAGAAGACTGTCAAAGCAGCCACCAAATTTTGTCTAAGGAAATCTATAAACCTGAGTGTATCCAAAATGTATAATTCAAAGCACACCACGAACGTCCATTCTTATCCAATGCAGAGCACCAGAAAAGGAGAGTGTGGTCGGTGTCCTATTCTTATAACAGTAATCTTATTATTTAATTTTCTTACGAGATCTTATGGAGTTTGTTGGTTTTTTTTTTTTTGAAATTATGCCAGTTATTAAAAGTAATCTCATATTGTTATATGGAGTTATAAAAATTTGCTCTTATTATTATTATTATTATTTCTAGCAAATACTATGTATACAGAAATTGTATGAAAATTCGTAAAGTAGCTAAGTCTACCGGTATAACCAGCCTAGTTTCACGGGCAGAACCAGCTCCGTTTCAGGGAATCCCTTCTAACCCCTACCCCCTTCAGAGGGGGTGCGGGGGAGGGGGTTGGGGAAGTAGGATGAAACCCCATTATAAACCATCTTAGGGGTCTCCAAAAAACCCTACCAAGTTTCAGGCCCATCGGCCCAGCCGTTTGGCCGTGATTGAATGACAGACGGACCGACAGACATTACGCCCATTATAATAAGATTATTATTATTATTATTATTATTATTATTATTATTATTATTATATTATTATTATTATTATTATTATTATTATTATTCTTTCAATTCCTTGATGAGGAGCACCTCGGTTAGTAAGGGCTTCTGATTATTATTATTATTATTATTATTATTATTATTATTATTATTATTATTATTATTATTATTTAGATGGTGAACCCTATTCATATGGAACAAGCCCCATGGTGGCCACAGACTCAAAATCCAAGCTTCCAAAGAATATGGAGCTCATCTGGAAACAAGAGAAGGTTAAAGGGAAATGCAGAGGAGCCACCACTGAACATCTCCTTTGTTAGGATAAGCGAAATCTCATTCTCCTTTCACAAAGGAAACACGATAACAATGGCACCGGTGATTTACAGTGAAAAGGGAGCGTCCGAAACTCATTGCAACATACTCTTGCGTCAAAACATCTCGCTTCCAAGAACAGGGGGTTGCACGCGAAGGGTATCATTTGTTTTGTCCAAAGAACAACAGCTATAATGTGCTCTCCTGCAAATGAATGTCGACAAATGCATATCGCAACGTACCTCCAGAAGATTGCAACAAAAGGTTATTCTAAGGTCAGTTTAATTATATTCATTCCAAGGAAGAAAGTCTTAGAATTGCTTCGGTAACCATTTCAGATAAATCAGAATTTTATTTTGCAAAGTACAAATGTCAACTCTTACGAGGATTACGAAAAAACGGGTTCACTTGAAATGAATAAAAATGCTGTTTGTTTATGAAGACAAAACACTTCCAAGGGAATGTTGTTAGGAGATAAAATGTTTTGTCATCAGGAAAGAGGAAACAGCATTGCTTTTCTGAAGGTGAGTCATTAATTGGTTTAAAGATCATCAAGTGGAAAAGTTTCCTTTATAATCAAGGAGGACAAATATTTTTTTTACTGAAGAAACAACAGTTCTTAGCGTAGATTTTCTGTCCCCTCCGCCTCCCCTACAAGAAAAAAAAAAATACTCCACTTATTATTACTAATATCACTGCTCGTAATATGAATGAACACATGAAAATATGTATAGAGAGAGAGAGAGAGAGAGAGAGAGAGAGAGAGAGAGAGAGAGAGAGAGAAGTTCTGATAATTGCTTGTTCTTGCTGTACAACAGTTCAGGGTGCAAAGTTATTACAATCTTTTATGAGAACATTGTACGCCCTTTTTTAACTTAGAGATGATGGAGCCAGAAGGCTTTAGCATTTCTTTTCTCACATTTCTTCTGATATGAGGCTGCTTGACCTATGACCCCTCTCTCTTGAACTGTGGGCACAATGATCTTATTGTTAATTTGTAAACATTTTCAATTATCGTACCTTTTTCCAAATAAAAAATTTCATGCACTGTCGCCTAAGATTTGTGATGACCCAGAAAAATTCGTAAAAGATTTATTTAGTTTTAGCTATTATTATTATTATTATTATTATTATTATTATTATTATTATTATTATTATTATTATTATTATTATTATTATTATTGTTGTTGTTGTTGCTGTTGTGGTTGTTGTTGTTGTTGGAGGCCTCCTCGCTGTTTATGTTTATCTTATTTTGGTTATACCAAAATAAAATATGTTCCTTATAAACCCGTGATCGCCTTGTTATTTGTAAAATAAATCCGATGTTGATATATTTGTTTCGTCTTCATGAATACAAGTAGCTCTACTTCACGGTTCCTTTGCTTTGTCGAGATTTAAAAGAAGAAAAAAGAAAAAGGAAAAAACACACACACACAGAAAACAAATGTAAAAAATACAGGATAAACGGGAAGTTCAATCACTTTCCATTTCATTCCACAAACGTCGAAACCAAGACTCATTTCCCTGATGTGGCTGGATCCTTTGACGCTGGATGTCACTGGCAACTTCCAGACGAAGCAGTTCAACTAACTCGACAGCGGCGGAAACTTTCGGTGAAGACCCAAATCTCAAAACGGCGTTTCTCCTAACGAACCTCAGCAAACAATGTCTTGCTCATATTGTGGCTCGGGAGACGAGTTTCTTCTCAGATTTTTACGACTGATAGGTGAGGCGCAGCCTAGTCAATGTCGAGGAAATGTGATAGAAAGATGTGAATAGATTTAAACGAAATCTGAGACTTGAAAACGTCAAAAGAGCCTTTTTATTTTATTTTCTTTTACCCAACTAGCATTTTTCCTGTAAGGTTGATTAGTGTGAGAACGTCTCCAGTAATTAATGACGGGATAGTAAAAAGGAAGAGAGAGAGAGAGAGAGAGAGAGAGAGAGAGAGAGAGAGAGAGAGAGTTACATTCTCGAGGGAAACAGTTCACACACGTATCATGGTATTGCAACAGATGAAAAAGCCTGGCGCTTAATGTGTGGTGAGCTCCAGTGAACCTGTTGAGCGTAAAATATTCCTTGAAGTAAATTATTCTTTAGAATGGAAGTAATTCGAGTGTACTCTCACTTGAAGTGTGTTGTTGATACTTGGGACAGAAGGAAGATTTCGTTTATTTTCATTTTTTGCTAAATGGTGAGGTCACGAAGAACTCTTCCTTAGCAGTCTTATTTTATGTTTTAAATATTAGATTGATAAACAATTAAGAACATCTGCTTGGGAATTAAGGACACTGATAATGTAGCACTTACTCCTTTCTATCATGACGACATCAACTATCATTATTAATCGGCTTATTCCAGCGCTACCTCTTTGATGTAGGAATTTGCTGAATAGATCCATCATCTCGAAGGAGGAGTTCCTTTGAGAGACTTTCGTCAACCAAGATTCTCTTGAAACCTACACAAGGCATTGGGGTTCCTCTGATCATTTATCAAAGTGGATGCTGCAATATCAAAGAGAGACAGACTAACAGGCAGACAGAGAGCTAGCGTTACCGTCCCATTCTGCCATTTGTAAAGTTAAGTGTACCTTAGTTTTATCAGACTACTGACCTGATCAGCAGCTCTCCTAGGGCTGGCCAGAAGGATTAGATATTCTTACGTGGCTAGGAACCAATTGGTTACCTAGCAACGGGACCTAAAGTTTATTGTGGAATCAGGACCACATAATATAGAGAAATTAATTTCTATCACCAGATATAAATTCCTCTGATGCCGCGTTGCTAGAGCTGAGAATCGAACTTAGTACCACCGGATTGGTAGGCGAGCGCGAAAACCACTCGTCCAACGAGGAACTCTGCCATTTGTAATCGTGCTCTTCTGATTCAGTCCTTCAGGGAACTTCAGACTGTTCCTAAGTCAGTTCATGTATTTTCTGAATAAATCTCGAATAAATTGATAAAATAGTAATCATTTTTTTTATATAGCATCATTGCGAGTTGATATCATCACGAGCTTGATGGCACATGATATGCTGCGCTGGAATCCGACGCTCCCCGACATGTCTCCCTCACCCCCTGATCCCCTACCTACGTTACCTCACCCAGGGCGGACAAACAGGTTTACAGAAGGAGGGTGGCTGTGTCGTGTCTCTCCTACCCTCCCGATCCCCTACCTACCTCGCCCCACCCAGTTTGCCCCGCTGACCTATATTGTGAAATACGTACAGTAACGCATCCAGTATTGCACGGGGCAGAGCTAACGACCTCATCCAATAAAGTATCCGCGTTCGTTTGCGTATTTTTCTTCTATTCCTTATTCTCTTCAGTGCTCTCATTTATGCTAACTCGGAAAAACTCGTTGGCTGGTGGCTTTTACGCCTTTTGTGTTCAGGGTCTTTTTTCAGGGTAGTGTTTTATATATATATATATATATATATATATTATATATATATATATATATATATATATATATATATACATATATATATATATATATATATATATATATATATATATATATATATATATATTATATATATATATTATATATATATATATTTATATATATATAGATATATATATATATATATATATATATATATTACTTGTAGGCGTCCAGGGAAAGGCATTCGGTATAATTGAAGGTTTATTGCTAATGCCGACGTTTCACAACTACATTGTTGCATCTTCAAGGCTGAGATACAGCGAGTTGAATCTTAATAATTAATCATAAAAACACTTATAATGATATATATATCTAAAATCACCTATTTAAAATGTTAGCTCATTTAAAAATATACATATATATACACGACACCATTGGCACGAAAAGGACCTACTCAGACGGGAGTAAAAAGGAAACTGTTTAAACAAAGTTACAATAATAATAAACAAGGCACACACGTACAGTAAGGCAACGACAAGACAAATAGGGCCATTAAGCAATGAACAATTGTGTAGATGATGTTTGGGTGTTTAATGATGGGACAGCTAATTTTATCATTATGGACTCTAGGGTTGTTAGTTCATTGTTTTTCTGCATTTGTCCTATTATCTGAAAATCTTTGTTATCTATGTATGTTTTGCATAATTTGGAATGATTCCTTATATTGGATTGTTCTGGGTTGGACAGCCTGCTTCCAGTTCTAAAACTAACTCCTCTATGGGCGTCTATGCGTACCCTTAGCAGTCGTTTGGTACATCCAACGTAAGTTGGATGTACCTGGGGCAAGTATACTTATAAACAACGTTGGATGTAAACAACGGACTAACTTTGCCCTTGAGCTTGAAGAAGGACCCGATAGTGCAAGGATTTTTGGGAATCAATTTTAGATATAAGGCATTTATATTTTTTGTAGATATCAAATAAACTTTGACTGAATGCCTTGTGTTGGGGGGAAAAGACGAAGCTCATGAAATGTTGTCAAAACAGTTTGGAAAAAAGATTTTTTTTAGATCTGAAAGAAAATATGACTGAATGACTTCTGTTGGGAAAAAAATAAAGCTGATGAAATGTTATATCAAAACAGTTGGAAAAAAGTTAACAAGGAACTATATTAAATAAAAATTAACTGACAATACGCAGAGGAACTTTGAGGAAAGGATAAAAAATGATAATTTCAACGGAAATGAGTGACAATGATTTTTAAGCAAAAAAAAAGAAAGAAAATTTTGCAACTCTGAAAGGAAATAAAAAAAGCCCACGAGAGGGTTAAGAGAGAAAGTGGTCTTTGTAATTTGGCGAATTTTGCATTGCTCGCTACATCACTGCATTTTTTAGTTAATGACATTATATCCTTTAAGTAGTATGTTGGAATATGAGATTTCCGCCTGATGCCAAGCGCTGGGACCTATGAGGGCATTCAGTAGTGAAAGGAAAATTGAGAGTAAAGGTATAGTTAAAAGGAGTGAAAGGGGTTGTAGCTAGAGGCAGCAGGGACGATGTAAAGAACTTTAGTAATGCCTACAGTGCACCATGTGAGGTGCACTGATGGCGCTAACCCCCTGCGGGATTCAGTAGTATATTAAATTGAAGTCTGGCCTCCAGGTGTATACTTAATTATGTAGGGGACAAAATTAGAAAACAACTTTGAAAATCTCGAAAGGAAAAAAAGAAATAAAGTTGTTGGGCTTAACTGCGTCCAGTTTCAAAACTGGTGTTAATTGTACTTTATATAAACTCAAGTATTTAGTAAAGGCAAAGATTCTATCAGTCAATAATAATATAGTCACTTTATGTAAATCAATATACGATATTGGAAGGAAAGTTAAGTTATGGATTTCACATCTTCAGCGATGCCATATTCGCCTCCCACAAGAACCAAAGGAAACGCCCTGGGAGGCGAAGAGGAAAGGTGAGGGTATGACTGCATTTGAGGAGTGAATGCTATGAAATATTTAATCGAATCGGTTATTAGTCTATACCTCACTTCCACTACCCACGCTCTCTCTCTCTCTCTCTCTCTCTCTCTCTCTCTCTCTCTCTCTCTCTCTCTCTCTCTCTCTCTCTCTCTCTCTCTTCGCCAGATCGTCGTATTTCTTCCTTCTTTGCACAGTAGATCAGTATTACCAGCTGGATACAAATGACAGTCAGTACAGTAATACCTGGGTATATGGGACAGTAAATAGAGCATTAACGAACACAGAAAGATTTAGTGTTGATGTGTTTGTTAGCTAATTCATTTTATCTTAGAATCCGAAT
>NC_061093.1:67168162-67170662 GCF_015104395.2 Macrobrachium nipponense | reverse complement strand
AAATACTTTTCAATTTTTTGGTTGCGAGGACCGAATCAGAATTTGATATTGAATATTTTCGAGAAGAATGAATACCATTAAAAGGATATAAAAGCAAGATATGCGGAAGATACGTGCGCGATAGGTGCTAATGGTGTGGTCTATATTTTCAAGGAAATCTTCAAGCAGATAGAGAAGACGAATAAAGGAATCGGAAATGGGAGATTCTGTAAGAGGAAAATGCAGGGTAGCGAAAAGCAGCGAGACTAAGAATTCCAGACGAAGAGTATAAGACACAAAAGTGGGATCTGGAAAAAGTATTGTGGAGAAAAATGTGTTTTATTTTTTATTTTTGTATCCAGGGAGATACGTCATTGAAGGCGAATGAGCAAGGATGCTTTGAAGATAATGATACATATGAAGAGATGATGTCAATAGAAAATGAATTAATGCAAGTGTAATTAGAAATTCTGATGAATGTAAATGACAATAAAGGGAACAATTATGAAAATTGAAATGATTAATGAATATCTTAGAATGGTTACGCACTTTTTGTTAAGCATACAGGCAACACAAAGAAACTGACAAATTTAACAGATTCACGAGTTATGAAATTATCAGAGTGAAATGCTGGTCTCTGTTGTACGTATAATTCACTGACTGACACGGATTCCTATCTTACAGTGTTTCTAAATAAGGCTAATAGTAGGGTGATTATGAGCATTAAAAGGCCATTTGCATTTAATTCCTTTGAATATACGTAGGGTAAAATTAAGTCAAACCAGTAATACTTACTCTGGTTTTGTATAGGGAAGGGCGTTGGGCTTAAGGCGTTCAATATCATAACTAATTTTCCTCATTTCTACAGTGATGCACATTGAGAAACATCCCTTACTTCATTTCCCTCTTATGTACAGTCGCCCAAATTAGAATTGGCAGACTTTCGTAATTTTTCGATCACCTGCCTGACACACGATTCATGGCTGATTAATTTATCTATCAACTCTTCTCTACTTATATATATATATTTTTTTTTTATTTAGATTTTACAAACATCTGAAATTATAGTAATGATCAATTCAGCTGTCAGATAACCCGTCTGTCCTAACTGAGCAAACATATCAAGTTAACAAATACCCATCTACAGGGAGACAAATATCTAGGTTGAAAGCCAGCAAGACTAAGCTGTAAGTAAAATATAATATATGGCAGGAATATTCGAGGAAAGTAAACAGAGTCAAAGGTATGGAGGGAATTATGCAGAGAAGAATACCTGAAGTTTGACGTCCTCAGAACATCGAGGAGGTCACATCACATGATGAATTGGTCAGTGTATTTACAGAGGCGAGGAATGGAAGAGGGTCATGTTAGCACAGGAGGATAAAGAGCAAAGCGACAGAGGAAAGCCAAATGTTTAACGGAGAGCCTCCAAGGAGAGGGGAAGCCTTTTGATTTGAATATAAGAACAAATTATAGATGGACAGTTTCATGTACAGAAACGCATGGAATATTTGCTGGGCCGAATATAATTGTGGGATTGATATTAATAATTTTACTAACAGAATCATTCCAGAAGTATGTTTTTGAGGTTTAATTAGAATAAAATGAAACGTATGAAATATTTGGTGGGCCGAATATACTTCTGGGATTGATATTAATAATTTTACGAACAGAGTCATTCCAGAAATATATTTTTGACGTTTAATTAGAATAAAATGAAGCGTATGGAATATTTGCTGAGATGAATATAATTGTGGGATGGATTGATATTAACATTTTTATGAATCTATTAGTTCATGAAATATGTTTTTGAGGTTTAATTAGAATAAAATAAAACGTATGGAGTATTTGGTGGGCCAAATATAATTGTGGGATGGATTGATATTAAATTTTACCAATAGAATCATTCTAGAAATGTGTTTTTGACGTTTAATTAGCATAAAATGAAGCGTATAGAATATTTGCTGGGCTGAATATAATTGTGAGGTGGATTGATATTAACATTTTTACGAATTGAATAATTCTAGAAATATGTTTTTGAGGTTTAATTAGAATAAAATGAAATGTATGGCGTATTTGGTGGGCCGAATAGAATTGTGGGATGGATTAATCTTACTGATAACTTTACGAATCGAATAATTAGAGATAGTGTCGTTTTTGAGCTTGAAGTAGAATAAAATGTTTTGTGTGTGGCGAACTGAGCAAGACAAAGAAATAGGGCATTGTAGCTTAAAAATAGACTCAAGTGACTTGAGCTGTTTGCTATGTCAAGAGAATGAGGGGAGGGAGTTCTGAAAAAACGTTTGTATAATATACGAACGTTTTGGTACCTACAACGAGAGAGAGAGAGAGAGAGAGAGAGAGAGAGAGAGAGAGAGAGAGAGAGAGAAACGTCTGTGTAGACTGAATGGCAGAAACAACATAAAAAAGAAATAATACCGAGAGGGCAAGAGAGATGGTGCTAAACAGCACTGAATGTGTTTGCAGAAACAAAACGTAGATGACGTTTGTTTACTTTTAG
>NC_061093.1:67158162-67165662 GCF_015104395.2 Macrobrachium nipponense | reverse complement strand
TACTAAATATCTTCCTTAACATTAATGTTATTCGTCTCTGTGTTCATCCACGCCCGTCCAGTTCCCTGTTTCTCATACCGTGGCGTTTTTCCGCTCTTTAATGGCCTCTGTTTTCGCGAAAACGTTTCTTCCTTTATTTTCGATTTTACATGATGCCATTATTTAACTTAACAGAACATTACGACACTCTACGATGATCCTGAACGGTTTGCCCCTTCTCCATAATTTCACGAGAGAGAGAGAGAGAGAGAGAGAGAGAGAGAGAGAGAGAGAGAGAGAGAGAGAGAGAATTGGAATAACTAAACAGTAGTATTTATTCCTTTCCTTTCTCCTTGAAGAAACCATATTTTTTTGCTACGGTTCCATTATAATGAGAGAGAGAGAGAGAGAGAGAGAGAGAGAGAGAGAGAGAGAGAGAGAGAATGGAACAACTGATCAACAATATTTATTTCTTTCCTTTCTCCTTGAAGAAACCATATTCTTTTTGCTACGAATTCCATTGTTATAATGGAGAGAGAGAGAGAATGGAGTAACTAATCAGCAGTTTTTATTCCTTTCCTTTCTCCTTGAAGAAACCATATTCTTTTTGCTACGTATTCCATTATTACATTGGAGAGAGAGAGAGAGAGAGAGAGAGAGAGAGAGAGAGAGAGAGAGAGAGAGAGAGAGAGAGCTTTACTATTCTGTATTTTTGTTACACTGCTTCACAACTCGTGAAGATTTACTATGTCTCCTCTTATTTACCTGACGATTAATTGTTCTCAACATTACCTGGTGGCACGCACCGGGATATAATTATTCCATACGTTTGTTTTCGTTGTTTATTAAAAAAAGAAAAATCTCTATTTGCCATTACATATCGAATCCTTACTGAATGCAAATTACTCTCCCGACTCATAAAAAACAATAATAAAAAAAAAACACTGGTATAATTAAGTCAGTTGCCTTAAATTCTTTCTTCGGACCCTCAGGCTTCTCGACTCCATTTTTTTCCCAGAGACTAATGATCATTACCTTTTCCGACTGGTGCACTAATACCCATTCGGGAGTAATTTTTAACGCTTCTTAATTGCTTTTCCATTACACTCAACGAAAAGTCTCGCGCCTTTGCGTTTCCCGCAGAATACTCTAAATACTTTCAAATCTCTTCTGACATTTCGTAAATAGATCGCATAGGATGATTAATCAAGTGCCTTCTCCCTCTTATATTTGTCCGGCAGGTGGATATGAGCGTTTTTATTACGATGCCTTAATCAAATCGTCATTTAGCTAACGAGATTCCAGTAAGAAAAATAAATTCTTATAAATCATCTTCGTATCTACCTATGTTTTGAATAATTTTTTTCGGTAGTTATGTTTTCAATTCGTTGTAAGTTATTACTGGTCCTCTACTTCAGATAATATGTCCTACCATTGCTAAAAACATTATTTCTTTGTTCTTTGGAGAAACTGCGAAAATTTAAGGGCCCTCTTTTAAGAATCCAGTTCAGAGGAGTATAGCCTGGAATGATAATTCATTAAATGTATATCCAAGTCATAATTCTATTTTTCTGAATGATTACGAAAGTAAAGTGAATTTATTCTGATTTCTCTGGCAAAACCACCTTCTAATCATTAAAAGTGGGTGTCTTCTCTCAATTACATTAAAGCTAAAATTTTTAATAAAATGGTCAAAACATATCTTTTCATTAGCATTAAAAACTAAACAAGGACTGATGTTGCTAAGAAGACACTACGTAAATATGCGCGAAATCTATGAGTAACGAAACGGTCAAACAATCACCTATAGACTATTTTTCCCATCGTTGATTGTCCAATCTTCCTTATAATAGGCATGTTGACGCTAGTATTAAGAAAATCAATTTTTATGTGTTGAGTGCTTTATTAGAGAGCTTGTCGGTTGTATGCACTGATGTTGGATTCCCCAAGTAAGCGGTTGGAGACTATAGCGGGTTCACTTAAGGTAGATTCTTGGGTGAGCCCTATGCCTACGAGACGTTCGTTTGGCGGCCGCTGATTGGCTGGAAGCTGCCTATCTCCCGGTACCAGCCAATCAGTGGCCGCCAAACAAACGTCTCATAAGCATAGGGTTCATCCAAGAATCTACCTCAAGTGAACCAGCTATAGCCAGCGACGCTGCGAGTATGCTAAATTGGTAGCCTTCACTTAAACCGATATCTCGATGTTATTTTCCTGTAAGTTAAGGAGGACAAGTTACTCCCCTCTAATACTGTGAAGAGTCGATCGACTCTCAGACGTACGTTTGTGTCGTTAGATGTCCTTGATAATGTAATGTCGAAGTAACTTCAACAGAGATAATGATGTTACCATTTCCACGAGACAACTTTCCCAATGCCTCTCGTGAAGAAGTTCTCAACAAGCGAGAGAGAGAGAGAGAGAGAGCAGCGAGAGAGAGAGAGAGAGAGAGAGAGGAGAGGAGATAATTGAAATAACTAATCAGTAGTATTTATTCGAGATATAATTGCTTTAAACAATTGTTTTTTTTCTGATCTGATGAAATGTTCGCAAATGTCTCCCATCACATTTCATTTCTCATTTCTTCCAAATGGCTGTCTAGATTAAGCCAGCTACCAACCGGCACGGGCTCTTGCTTCCAAATTGGTCAATCAAGTCCGAATTCCAGCTCTGAAGGGAAAATGATGAAGACGATAATCATTTTCAGAATGACATCAAGGCTCTGCTCGAAACGTTTCCTCTTTCGCTTCTCCAGATTTTCTTCTTTGATGCATTTCACTTTTATTCAGACTCCATCCCTCCTGCTGGCTGGCACTGACTTGAGCGAGCATTTTTTTTTTTCTTATGACACTGAGAGCACAAGCTTTCCATCCACCCATCAGTCTTTCTTATACGACCGTATCTTCCCCATAAAATATTTTCTTCTCCCACTTAGTCTCCAAACTTTCCTCTCTCCTGTCCCCAGTTTTGATATCAGTTTTCACTTAAGGTTTTGCTGCGAATCATACAACTCCATAGAGCGGACTCCGATTTATGTACCGCAAATGCTGCGTTTAGTGAACTCTTAAATTTAATTCTTTATAACTCTTTACCAAGTTCACTTACCTTTCTTTTCTGTTACGTTTCTATGTGCATTTTCCTTTTTAATTCCATTTTGTTGAATTTTTTCCTAGTATCTTTAAATGACCTCATTAAAGATATTATGGACTTGAAACGGAATGCAAAAAGAAATAGTTTCCACAATATACAACAATTGCTACAAGCGCCTCAGTGGCGTGATCGATATGGTCTTAGCCTGCCACCTCGGTGGCCGCGAGTTCGATCCTCGCGCATTCCACTGAGGGGTTAGAGATATGTATTTCTTTGTGATAGAAGTTCACTCTTGACGTGGTTCGGAAGTCACGTAAAGCAGTTGGTCCCGTTGCTGAATAAATGGTTCCATGCAACGTAAAAACACCAAACAACAAACAAACAAGCAAACAACAATTGCTACAGATCGTAAATGAAAGCAATTAATTACCCATACAAGGAACAGTTGGACGAACCATCTAATGACGTCTTCCTTAATTGTGTTAATAAAATTATCTCCCACCAGTCCAACCAGTTATATATGATTACCAGTATCTACTGTGCAAAAAAAGAAAAAAAAATGGCGTGTGGCCAGCAAGTCCACCCTTAAAGAATTATTGAAAATCGCCAATGCTGTCTGCCAGGAAATAGGTTTATAAAAAGAGAGAGAGAGAGAGAGAGACTATGGAAGTTCTTGTTTATCTCGAAGTTATAATTCAATTTCTTGCACCAAAAACAGTCTGAAATAATATGGCGTGTGAATAGCAAAAGCTTTATTATATGACGTATAACCTTTTCCGTGACTTTTCCATCTTTTTAAGAAGACAACTGTACCTGTTTCCCTACGCTATTGTTTCCATATGAACGTTTAACTTCACTGCGAGATTCATTTACCATTAAAACGTTCGCAGAGCACTGGCTGTGAAAATGTCAACAAAACAATACTTATTTTTTCAAGCTAGTGTTTTGGAGATTAAGTTGAACCGTTTTCCTCTCGCTGTTGTCGAGACTAAATACTTTACCAAAAATTCATTTGCATGATCGAAATTTTAAAGGACACAAGAGGAACACTTCCCTTCCTCCCCTTTGTGTCTCATTCAATGGAGCTTTCAACGTGAATTAAACATGAAGAATATATTTCTTTCATTTGCATCAGACTCTTCCCCAGTAGAGCCGTTGTGAATAACAATATATTTGTTATTCGAACTCTAAACTGGTCGTTGTTGCTTCGAAAAAATCTCAGCTTCTCATTCAAATTTAAAATCTATTTTATGGCTTCAAATAAGGAAGGCAGAGGTACAATTAAATGGTATTTCGCTCTATTTCTCTGTTATTGTTCATTTCGATATAGCTGATTTATTAAGTAGCAAATAACCAAAAAAAGGTTCCTTTTTCGTTGCAGTTTTATTCACATCGCAATTCCATAATCATTTCTTTCATCAGTTTCACTATTCTTCATGTATGTTGCTGTTTTCTTTATTTTCTTTTTTTTCGATATTCTGGTGTCTTTAGTTACAAGATAACGATGTAACTATTATGTTTTATATTGGACTTTCCTTTTATGTGAATATTCTTTCCTTTCCCCCGTTAATTTTATTTATTTATTATCTAATTATCACAATTTATGGTAGACGTATTTGGCCAATGGGCCATTTCTTATGAAATGAAAAAGCAAACACACTACTCTCATTTACTTGTATAAATTTTGATGAAGAAAATATACTATTATGTTTATAGAGATTACAATAATTGTAATCATAAATGGTTTTGCCTATATTCATTATAATCTGTTGCCATGTTACTTATATTTTAATTGTCAATGAGACAATCTACCATTAAATGTCAAAAGATCCACCCCTTGAACATCCCGAAGAAGAAGAAAGCAGAGCTAGATTTCACATCCTGAACACTTGGGGCGTCTCTGCATATATCTCAGTCAGGAGATAGAATTTGATATAATTGGTACAGGGTTGTATCTCTAAGACTGCTTTCCACATTTTGAATTTATTGGTTTCTACGTCAACTGCACCGTTTCGGAGGCAGAGGTATTCCATGAGATTGTGAATCTCGGCCAATATATTCTTGTAATCTCTCGGTTTTTGCATTTCCTGAATTTTGATTTTCACTTTGTGATTTCCACTCGAGAGATCAGGAGAGCAAATCCGGTGGAATAACTTTCGATGTCTCCAATAGAATAGGAATGGGTCTACACAAGAATAACTGCCATCAATTGAATCCCTGTTCTGTGAGCTAAAGCCTCAATAAAAATATGATATTCAAGATAATCTTGACGCATTTCTCGCTTCAGTCAAAGGGAAGCAAAGACTCAGGTTCAGCCACATTTATTTCAAGCAAATCGTTTCCTCCTCATAATTTTTTTTATCGATCTATATGGCTTTACTTTTATTAACGGGAAAAGCATCTAATACATATAACGATGTTGAACGATGGGTGTAAAAATACCTTATAATAGAAAGGACTCATTTTCATAAACACAATTTAACATTTATTGTACATTTTCGTCCACAGATTAAATAACCTTGGGATTGAGTAGATCGTACACAACATTACTCTCCTGTGTAACTAAAATTAGGAAATTAAAAAACGAAAGGGAATCTTTAGCTTGGAAGTCTCCCAGTGAA
Organism: Macrobrachium nipponense; assembly: GCF_015104395.2. Taxonomy (NCBI): domain Eukaryota; kingdom Metazoa; phylum Arthropoda; class Malacostraca; order Decapoda; family Palaemonidae; genus Macrobrachium; species Macrobrachium nipponense. Next base: position 67,159,975 of record NC_061093.1, on the reverse strand, counting down.
ACTCCTGTTGACAATAAAACCGAGTTTATGCTCCAAGGAGTAGTTCTAACGTCTATCGAGTGTAAGCACAAGGTTCAACGATGTCACGTCAAAAAGTTAGACTTTTATTATGGTTTCTCTAGTATTAGTTCTCTTTTTCGTTCAGTTTTAGAATGAGGGAGATGAGACGTATGTCAGAGAAATTAAAAAGGATTAATAGATGTACTATAGTAAATTCACATCAACAGTGCATTTGACGTCTAGGCCAGTCCCCTACGGCGCTCCTGATTGGCTGTTGATAAGCCAATCAAAGGGCTGGAAATTCTCAGTCTCTCTCGATAGTTCACATAGGCAGGATGTAAGTTCCATCTCTCCTGAAAGACGTATCCCTCAGGAGACGTAGAACATACATCCTGCCTATGTGAACTCTCTCGAGAGACTGAGAGTTTCCAAGCCTGAAATTGGCATATCAGCAGCCAATCGGGAGCGTCGTAAGGGACGGGCCTAGACATTAGATGCACGGGTGATGTGAATCTACTATAGTGACGGTAGTGATAGCCGTGAATCAGATTAACGTTTCGTTAAATACCGTTCGAGCAAAAATAAAAACAAAGAATTATGAATATCGACGAGGAAATATGAAGCGACAAGATTTCCAGGCTCCCTCGTCCAGAAACGGTACATTAAAATTGATGCAGGAGTTGACGGATGATGCAAGATCGGAGGCGAGAGCGCTTTTGACACAGGGAGAAGAAGGTTCAGGGTTTTAGCAAAATTTGCTCTTGAGACCACATAGGTATGACCGATAAAAATCACAGATATCCAAACAGCGTTAGAAAGGATGTAAGTCTGATTCCATTTCAGCTTTGGGAAGGAAATTATTGGATTAAAACGAGAGAAAGGAAACAAGTCTTGAGTGATAATATGTTCTTTGGAATTATGAGATTTTTATCGACATACGTAGCATCGTTTAACTTAGTTTACTACAGTAATTATCGTAGTTTATCCTATTACCACTCAGATTCTAGTTACGCCAATGATAGTTACATAATTCACTGGTTTGGTTATTTAAGGCAAACTGAATTCAAAATCCCTACATTCTCGTAGAGACTAGAACGTAGGTCGTCCAGTTGTGAACACGACAAGGTACACCGTAGGGAGAGGTAGAAAGGTGAAAAGTCGACATCATGATAATCTCTGCAGGAATACTTTTATCATTTGGTATTTTAGAATGTAATATCTCCATACCTTAAACTTGTGATTTTTTCTCTGGGACAGCTAATCAACAAATTGTCATGCAGGTAAGTAACGTCCTAATTTTGTCACTCACTAGGCTCTGCTGTAAAATATCAAATGCCAAAATCTGTATTACTTTTTCCGATTAAATCCGCAGTCACTCCAGCGAGGTTAAACAAACGGAAACAAGAGCACTATCCCAAGGGCAATATCCATAAGGACGACGACACAAGAGTGAGGAAAAATTCATTATTCTCTCTGCCCGTCCTTCATTTTTGAAAGCCAAAGGTTTTTTTTTTTTATCTCAGATTAGGAATATTTTAATATTTGTGGCGATAAACAGAACATTAATTGTTTCTCCAACAAATATATGATTTCGGTGCTAGGATTATTCACAAAAAAAAAAAAAAAAAAAAAATTATATATATATATATATATATATATATATATATATATATATATATATATATATATATATATATATATATATATATATATATATATATATATTATATATAAAATGTGCGGCGTGTGGATTGACAAGGGCTTTTTATTTTTTTTTTATTTTTTGTGAAGTACGAAATAATTCACTTATTCG
>NC_061093.1:67145977-67152662 GCF_015104395.2 Macrobrachium nipponense | reverse complement strand
TACCATTGCTAAAAACATTATTTCTTTGTTCTTTGGAGAAACTGCGAAAATTTAAGGGCCCTCTTTTAAGAATCCAGTTCAGAGGAGTATAGCCTGGAATGATAATTTATTAAGTGTATATCCAAGTCATAATTCTATTTTTCTGAATGATTACGAAAGTAAAGTGAATTTATTCTGATTTCTCTGGCAAAACCACCTTCTAATCATTAAAAGTGGGTGTCTTCTCTCAATTACATTAAAGCTAAAATTTTTAATAAAATGGTCAAAACATATCTTTTCATTAGCATTAAAAACTAAACAAGGACTGATGTTGCTAAGAAGACACTACGTAAATATGCGTCGAATCTATGAGTAACGAAACGGTCAAACAATCACCTATAGACTATTTTTCCCATCGTTGATTGTCCAATCTTCCTTATAATAGGCATGTTGACGCTAGTATTAAGAAAATCAATTTTTATATGTTGAGTGCTTTATTAGAGAGCTTGTCGGTTGTATGCACTGATGTTGGATTCCCCAAGTAAGCGGTCGGAGACTATAGCTGGTTCACTTAAGGTAGATTCTTGGGTGAGCCCATATGCCTACGAGACGTTCGTTTGGCGCCGCTGATTGGCTGGAAGCTGCCTATCTCCCGGGACCAGCCAATCAGCGGCCGCCAAACAAACGTCTCATAAGCATAGGGTTCATCCAAGAATCTACCTCAAGTAAACCAGCTATAGCCAGCGACGCTGCGAGTATGCTAAATTGTTAGCCTTTAGTTAAACCGATATCTCGATGTTATTTTCCTGTAAGTTAAGGAGGACAAGTTACTCCCCTCTAATACTGTGAAGAGTCGATCGACCCTCAGACGTACGTTTGTGTCGTTAGATGTCCTTGATAATGCAATGCCGAAGTAACATCAGCAGAGAGAGAGAGAGAGAGAGAGAGAGAGAGAGAGAGAGAGATTAGAAAATTGAAATAACTAATCAGTAGTATTTATTCCTTTCCTTTCTCCTTGAAGAGTCCATATTCTTTTTGCTGCGGATTCCATTATTATAAGTAGGAGAGAGAGAGAGAGAGAGAGAGAGAGAGAGAGAGAGAGAGAGAGAGAGAGAGTTTGAGAGTTTTATTCGAGATCTGATGACATCAGCTATTGAAGATATTATTGTTCTAAAGAATTATATTTTTTTCTGATCTGATGAAATGTTCGCAAATGTCTCCCATCACATTTCATTTCTCATTTCTTCCAAATGGAGGTCTAGATTAAGCCAGCTACCTAACGGCACGGGCTCTTGCTTCCAAATTGGTCAATCAAGTCTGAATTCCAGCACTGAAAGGAAAATGATTAAGACGATGATCATTTTCAGAATGACATCAAGGCTCTGCTCGAAACGTTTCCTCTTTCGCTTCTCCAGATTTTCTTCTTTAAAGCATCTCACTTTCATTCAGACTCCAGCCCTCCTGTTGGCTGGCACTGACTTGAGCAAGCTTTTTTTTGTATGACACTGAGAGCACAAGCTTTCCATCCACCCATCAGTCTTTCTTATACGACCGCAGGTATCGTTCCCATGAAATATTTTCTTTCTCCCACGTAGTCTCCAACTTTCCTCTTCCTGTCCCCAGTTTTGCTCTCACTTTTCACTTAAGGTTTTGCTGCGAATCATAAAACTCCTTAGAGCGGACTCCGATTTATGAACCGCAAATGCTGCGTTTAGAGAACTCTGAATTTTTTTTTTTTATAATCTTTTCCAAGTTCACTTACCTTCCTTTTCTGCTACGTTTCTATGTGCATTTTCCGTTATAATTCCATTTTGTTGACTTTTCCTAGTATCATTTAATCACCTCATTAATGATATTATGCACTTGAAACGGAATGCTCAAAGAAATAGTTTCCACAATATACAACAATTACTACAAGTGCCTCAGTGGCGTAATCGGTATGGTCTTGGCCTTCCACCTCGGTGACCGCGAGTTTGGTTCTCGGGCATTCCACTGAGGGGTTAGAGATATGTATTTCTTAGTGATAGAAGTTCACTCTCGACGTGGTTCGGAAGTCAGGTAAAGCCGTTGGTCCCGTTGCTGAATAACCATTGGTTCTATGTAACGTCAAAACACCATACAAACAAACAATCAAGCAACAATAATTGCTATGGGTCGTAAATGAAAGCAATTATTTACCCATACAAGGAACAGTTGGAAGAACCATCTAATTGTGTTAATAAAATTATCTCTTACCAGTCCAACATTTACATATGATTACCAGTATCTACTGTGCAAAAAAAAAAAAAATGGCGTGTGGCCAGCAAGAGAGAGAGAGAGAGAGAGAGAGAGAGAGAGAGAGAGAGAGAGAGAGAGAGAGACTATGGAAGTTCTTGTTTATCTCAAAGTAATAATTCAATTTCTTGCATCAAAAACAGTCTGAAATAATATGGCGTGTGAATAGCACAAGCTTTATTATAATATGACGTATAACCTTTTCCGTGACTTTTCCATCTTTTTAAGATGACGACTGTAACTGTTTCCCTACGCTATTATTTCCATATGAACGATTAACTTCAATGCGAGATTCATTTACCATTAAAACGTTTGCAGAGCACTGGCTGTGAAAATGTCAACAAAACAATACTTATTTTTCCAAGCTAGTGTTTTGGAGATTAACGTGAGCCATTTTCCTCTCGCTGTTGTTGAGACTAAATACGTTACCAAAAATTCATTTGCATGATAGAAATTTTAAAGAACACAAGAGGAACACTTCCCTTCCTCCCCTTTGTGTCTCTTTCAATGGAGCTTTCAACGTGAATTAAACATCTAGAATATATTTCTTTCATTTGCATCAGCCTCTTCCCCAGTAGAGCCGTTGTGAATGATAATATACCTAATTGTTATACGAACGCAAAACTGATCGTTGTTGCTTCGAAAAAAATCTCAAATTCTCATTCAAATTTAAAGTCTATTTTATGGCTTTAAATAAGGAAGGCAGAGGTACAATTAAATGGTATTTCGCTTTATTTCTCTGTTATTGTTCATTTCGATATAGCTGATTTATTAAGTAGTAAATAACAACAAAAAGGTTCCTTTTTCGTTGCAGGTTTATTCACATTGCAGTTCCATAATCATTTTTTTATCACTTTCACTATTCTTCATCTATGTTGCTGTTTTCTTTATTTTCTTTTTTCTCTATATTATGGTGTCTTTTGTTACAAGATAACGATATAAGTAATATGTTCTATCTTGGGATTTTCTTTTATGTGAATATTCTTTCTTTCGCCCGTTAATTTTATTCATTTATTATTTAATTATCACAATTTATGGTAAACTTATTTGGCCAATGTGCCATTTTCATTAAGAAATTAAAAAAACAAACACACTACTCTCATTAACTTGTATAAATTTTGATGAAGAAAATATACTATTATGTTTATATAGATTACAATAATTGTAATCATAAATGGTTTTGCCTATATTCATTATAATCTGTTGCATATTTTTTTAATTCTGAATTAGATACAATCTACCATTAAACGTCAAAAGAGCCACCCCTTGAACACCCCGAGGAAGAGAAAGGCAGAGCTAGATTTCCCATCCTGAACACTTGGGGCGTCTCTGCATATATCTCAGTCAGAAGATAGAATTTGATATAATTGGTACAGGGTTGTATCTCTGAGACTGCTGCTTTCCACATTTTGAATTTATTGGTTTCTACGTCAACTGCACCGTTTCGGAGTCAGAGGCATTCCATGAAATTGTGAATCTCGGCCAACATATTCTTGTAATCTCTCGGTTTTTGCATTTCCTGAATTTTGATTTTCACTTTGTGATTTCCACACGAGAGATCAGGAGAGCAAATCCGGTGGAATAACTTTCGATGTCTCCAATAGAATAGGAATGGGTCTGCACAAGAATAACTGCCATCAATTGAATCCCTGTTCTGTGAGCTAAAGCCTCAATAAAAATATGATATTCAAGATAATCTTGACGCATTTCTCGCTTCAGTCAAAGGGAAGGCAAAGACTCAAGTTCAGCCACATTTATTTTAAATAAATAGTTTTCTCATCATATTTTTTTATCGGTCTATATGTTATACTTTTATTAATGGGAGAAGCATCTTACCCATATAACGATGTTGAACGATGAGTGTAAAAATATTTTATAAAAGGAAGGAGTCATTTTCTTAAACACAATGTAACATCTATTGTAGATTTTCATCCACAGATTACATAAACTTGGTATTGCGTAGATCGTACACAACATTACTCTCCTGTGTAACTAAAATTAGGAAATTGAAAAACGAAAGGGAAATCTTTAGCTTGGAAGTCTCCCAGTGAAACTCCTGTTGACAATGAAACCGAGTTTATGCTCCAAGGAGTAGTTCTAACGTCTATCGAGTGTAAGCACAAGGTTAAACGAGGTCACGTCAAAAAGTTAGACTTTTATTATGGTTTCTCTAGTAATACTTCTCTTTTTCGTTCAATTTTAGAATGAAGGAGATGAAACGTATCAGAGAAATTAAAAATGATTAATAGATGTACTATAGTAGATTCACATCAACAGTGCATTTGACGTCTAGGCCAGTCCCTTACGACGCTCCTGATTTGCTGCTGATAAGCCCATCAAAGGGCTGGAAATTCTCAGTCTCTCTCGAGAGTTCACATAGGCAGGATGTATGTTCCATCTCTCCTGAAAGACCTATCCCTCAGGAGACGTAGAACGGTTTGGGAAGGAAATTCTTGGATTAAAACGAGAGAAAGGAAATAAGACTTGAGTAATAATATGTTCTTTGGAAATATACGATTTTTATAGTCATACGTAGCAGGGTTTAACTTACGTTACTATAGTAATTATCATAGTAAGTCTACTGCCACTCAGATTCTAGCTACAACAATGATAGTTACATAATTCACTGAATTTCAAATCCCTACATTCTCGTCCGAGACTAGAACGTAGGTCGTCCAATTGTGAACACGACAAGGTATACCATCGGGAGAGATAGAAAGGTGAAAAGTCTACATCATGATAATCTCTGCTGGAATACTTTTATCCTTTGGTATTTTAGAATGTAATATCTCAATACCTTAAACTTGTGATTTTTTCTCTGGGTCAGCTAATCAACAAATTGTCATGTGGGTAAATAACAAGCGGAAACAAGAGCACTATCCCTAGGGCAATATCCGAGAGGACGACGACAAAAGAGTGAGGAAAAATTCATTATTCTCTCTCCTCGTCCTTCACTTTTGAAAGCCAAAGATATTTTTTTTTTTATCTCAGATTAAAATAAATTTTATATTGCGGCGATAACAGAGCAATTAATTGTTTCTCCAACAAATATATGATTCGCTTTCTTCGGTAGCTAGGATCATTCACAATACATACATATATATATATATATATATATATTTATATATATATATATATATATATATAATATATATATATATGTATGTATATACAATATATATATATATATATATATATATATATAAATATATATATATATATATATGATGCTGTAAAAATGTTCTGTAACAACAGAATCCATCTAATAAAAGGAGCCCATAAAAACACCAAAATATAGAGAAAAAGTACTATATTTCAGAGACTGCTGTCTCCCTCTTCAGGTAGATGAATGAGAAAAGTTTACAGAAAAGGTGGTATTTATACCAAGAGGTCCATACACAAACAGCCATTTTAAGTCACCCCGCTGATGAATCTTCCTTTAATCTTCTTAAGGGTTGGTTGAATGAAGACGTTTGTCGATCGTGTCCGAAATCCATGCTCCTTTTCTTTTGAGATGTTCATTACCTGCCTCTCTTTTATTAAGGCCGATTCCATCATTTGACTCTTGTACCGGCAGTTGCTGCTATACAAATTACATGTGACAAATTCCAGTTTATTCTATGGTTTATGTTCGGCTATTTTCAACCATATAAACTGAACATAACCATAGAATAAACTGGAATTTTGTCACGTGTAATTTATAGCAGCAACTGCCGGTACAAGAGTCAAATGATGGAATCGGCCTTAATAAAAGAGAGGCAGGTAATGAACATCTCAAAAGGAGCATGGATTTCGGACACGATGGGGGCGACAACGTCTTCATTCAACCAAACCCTTAAGAAGATTAAAGGAAGATTATCAGCGGGGGTGACTTAAAAATGGCTTGTTTGTGGATGGACCTCTTGGTATAAATACCACCTTTTCTGTAAACTTTCTCATTCATCTACCTGAAGAGGAGACTAGCAGTCTCTGAAATATAGTACTTTTTCTTCTATATTTTTTGGTGTGTATGTTCTCCTTTTATTAGTATTATATATATATTATATCATATATATATATATATAGTATATATATATATATATATATATATATATATATATATATATATATATTATATAATATATATATATATGTTATATATATATTATATACTATATATATATATAATATATATATATATATAATATATATATATATATATATATTATATATATAGATATATAATAAACTATGCGGCTTGTGGATTGACAAGGGTTTTTTGTTTTTTTTATTTTCTGTGGAGTACGAAATAATTCATTTATTCGGGGGTTACAGCGGAAAAGTAAAACCAGACGACTTACATTCGGAGAGGGAACTCAAGTTGACATTTTTCAATAACAGAAAAATACCAATAATTTTACTATGAAAGTAGTTCTTTTTATGCCTAACCTCA
>NC_061093.1:67125475-67132977 GCF_015104395.2 Macrobrachium nipponense | reverse complement strand
TCATATTTTCTTCCCGTTCAATTACTTCTCACAACTTTTCCACCTCCCAAATGTAACGTATTATTCCCTTAACAAATAAAGCTCAAATCAGCATTCTGATATTCTTTTGTTTGCTAAATATCCTCCTTAACATTAATGTTATTCGTCTCTGTATTCATCCACGCCCGTTCAGTTCCCTGTTTCTCGTACCGTGGCGTTTTTCCGTTCTTTAATGGCCTCTGTTTTCGCGAAAACGTTACTTCCTTTATTTTCGAATGCATAGATGATGCCATTATTTAACTTAACAGAACATTTACGACACTCTCCGATGATCCTGAACGGTTTACCCCCTCTCCATAACTTCAAGAGAGAGAGAGAGAGAGAGAGAGAGAGAGAGAGAGAGATAATTGGAATAACTAATCAGTAATATTTATTTCCTCTCTCTTTAAACAAACTATATTCCTTTTGCTACGAATTCCTTTGTTACAATGGTAGAGAAGAGAGAAGAGAGAGGAGAGAGAGGAGAGAGAGGAGAGAGAGAGAATCGAATAACATAATCAGTAATATTTATTCCTTTCCTTTCTCTTTTGAACAAACTATATTCCTTTTGCTACGGGTTCCATTGTTATAATTGAGAGAGAGAGAGAGAGAGAGAGAGAGAGAGAGAGAGAGACGAGCTTTACTATTCTGTATTTTTGTTACTCTGCTTCTCAGCTCGTGAAGATTTACTATGTCTCCTCTTATTTACCTGACGATTAATTGTTCTCAACATTACCTGGTGGCACACACCGGGATATGATTATTCCATACGTTTGCTTCCGTTGTTTAAGAAAGAAAAAAAAAAAAAAAAACTTCTCTATTTGCCATTACATATCGAATGCAATAGGAAATGCAAATTACTCTCCCGCCCGACTCTTAAAAAAAAAAAAAAAAAAAAAAAAAAACATGGGTATAATTAAGTCAGTTGCCTTAAATTCTTTCTTCTCGACTTCATTTTTTCCTTCGGGAATCATTTTTAACGCTTCTTAATGCCTTTCCATTAAACTCAACGAAAAGTCTCGCGCCTTCGCGTTTCCCGCAGAATACTCTAAATACTTTCAAATCTCTTCTGACATTTCGTAAATAGATCGCATAGGATGATTAATCAAGTGCTTTCTCCTTCTTATGTTTGTGTGGCAGGTGGATATGAGCGTTTTTTATTACGATGCCTTAATCAAATCGTCATTTTGCTAATGAGATTCCAGTAATATAGATAAATTCTTATAAATTCTCTTAGTATCTACATGTTTTGGTTAATTTTTTTCGGTAGTTTTGTTTTCAATTCGATGTAAGTTATTATTGGTCCTCACTTCCTTTGCTCTTTGGAGAAACAGCGAAAATTTATGGGCCCTCTTTTAACTAATCCAGTTCAGAGGAGTAAAGGCTGGAATTATTTTTTTTTTTTAATGTTTATCAAAGTCATCATTCCATGTTTTTGAATGATTACGAAAGTAAAGTGAATTTATTCTGATTTAACTGGCAAAACCACCTTCTAATCATTAAAAGTGGGTGTCTTCTCTCAATTACATTAAAGCTAACATTTTTTATAAAATGGTCAAAGTATATCTTTTCATTAGCATTAAATACTAAACAAGGACTGATGTTGCTAAGGAGACAATACTTAAATATGCCGGAATGTATGAGCAAAGAAGCGTAAATCAATCACCTATAGACTATTTTTCCCATCGTTGATTGTCCACTCTAGTGTTAAGAAAATAATTTTTTATATGTTGAGTTCTTTATTAGAGAGCTTGTCGGTTGTATGCACTGATGTTTGATTTCAAGTAAGCGGTCGGAAACTATTGCTGGTTCACTTAATTACAAGGTAGATTCTTGGGTGAGCCCTATGCCTACGAGACGTTTCGTTTGGCGGCCGCTGATTGGCTGGAAGCTGCGAACCTCCCGGTACCAGCCAATCAGCGGCCGCCAAACAAACGTCTCATAAGCATAGGGCTCATCCAAGAATCTACCTCTAGTGAACCAGATATAGCCAGCGACGCTGCGAGTATGCTAAATGTGTAGCCTTCACTTAAACCGATATCTCTACTATGTTATTCTCCTGTAAGTTAAGGAGGACAAGTTACTCCCCTCTAATGCTGTGAGAGTCGATCGACCCTTAGACGTAGGTTTGTGTCGCTAGATGTCCTTGCTAATGTAATGTCGAAGTAACTTCAACAGAGATAATGATGTTACCATTTCCACGAGACAACTTCCTCAATGCTTCTTGTGAAGAAGTTATCAACAAGAGAGAGAGAGAGAGAGAGAAGAGAGAGAGAGAGAGAGAGAGAGAGAGAGAGAGAAATTGGAATAACTAATCAGTAGTATTTATTCCTTTCCTTTCTCCTTGAAGAAACTACCATATCCTTTTTGCTACGGATTCCATTATTACAATGGAGAGAGAGAGAGAGAGAGAGAGAGAGAGAGAGAGAGAGATTAGAGAGAGAGAGAGAGAGAGTTTTATTCGAGGTCTGATGAAACAATTCTTAAGTTGGACATCAGCTATTAAAGATATAATTGTTTTAAACAATTGTTTTTTTTTCTTTTATATGATGAAAAGTTCGCAAATGTCTCCCATCACATTTCATTTCTCATTTCTCCAAAGGTGGTCTAGATTAAGCCAGCTTTCTACGGCACGGGCTCTTGCTTCAATGGTCAATCAAGTCTGAACTCCAGCTCTGAAGGGAAAATTATTAAGACGATAATAATTTTCAGAATGACATCAAGGCTCTGCTCGAAACGTTTCTCTCACTTCTCCAGATTTTCTTCTTTGAAGCATTTCACTTTTATTCAGACTCCAGCCCTCCTGTTGGCTGGCACTGACTTGAGCGAGCTTTTTTTTTATGACACTGAGAGCACAAGCTTTCCATCCACCCATCAGTCTTTCTTATACGACCGCATCTTCCCCATAAAATATTTTCTTCTCCCACGTAGTCTCCAAACTTTCCTCTCTCCTGTCCCCAGTTTTGCTCTCACTTTTCACTTAAGGTTTTGCTGCGAATCTTACAACTCCAGAGAGCGGACTCCGATTTATGTACCGCAAATGCTGCGTTTAGAGAACTCTGAAATTTTAATTCTTTATAAATCTTTTCCAAGTTCACTTACCTTCCTTTCTGCTACGTTTCTATTTACATTTTCCTTTATAATTCCATTTTGTAGTTTCGATTCTTGGGCATTCCACTGAGGGGTTAGAGATATGTATTTCTTAGTGATAGAAGTTCACTCTCGACGTGGTTCGGAAGGCACGTAAAGACGTTGGTCCCGTTGCTGAATAAATGGTTCCATGCAACGTAAAAACACCATACATACAAACAAACAAGAAAACAACAATTGCTACAGACCGTAAATGAAAGCAATTATTTACCCATACAAGGAACAGTTGGACGTACCATCTGATGTCATCCTCCTTAATCGTGTAAATAAAATGATCTCCCATCAGTCCAACCAGTTATAGATGATTACCAGTATCTCCTATGCCAAAAAAAAAAAAAAAAAAAAAAAAAATGGCGTGTGGCCAGCAAGTCCACCCTTTAAGAATTATTGAAAATCGCCAATGCTGTCTGCCAGGAAATAGGTTTATAAAGAGAGAGAGAGAGAGAGAGAGAGAGAGAGAGAGAGAGAGAGAGAGAGAGAGACTATGGAAGTTTCTTGTTTATCTCTAAGTTATAATTCAATTTCTTGCATCAAAAACAGTCTGAAATAATATGGCGTGTGAATAGCAAAAGGTTTATTATATGACGTATAACCTTTTCCGTGACTTTTCCATCTTTTTCAGAAGACAACTGTACCTGTTTCCCTACGATATTATTTCCATATGAACGATTAACTTCAATGCGAGATTCATTTACCATTAAAACGTTCGCAGAGCGCTGGCTGTGAAAATGTCAACAAAACAATACTTATTTTTCCAAGCTAGTGTTTTGGAGATTAAGTTGAACCGTTTTCCTCTCGCTGTTGTCGAGACTAAATACTTTACCAAAAATTCATTTGCATGATCGAAATTTTAAAGAACACAAGAGGAACACTTCCCTTCCCCTTTGTGTCTCTTTCAATGAGCTTTCAACGTTAATTAAACATCTAGAATATATTTCTTTCATTTGCATCAGCCTCTTCCCCAGTAGAGCCGTTGTGAATAATAATATAATTGTTATACGAACGCTAAACTGATCGTTGTTGCTTCGAAAAAAATCTCAAATTCTCATTCAAATTTAAAGTCTATTTTATGGCTTTAAATAAGGAAGGCAGAGGTACAATTAAATGGTATTTCTCTTTATTTCTCTGTTATTGTTCATTTCGATATAGCTGATTTATTAAGTAGCAAATAACCACAAAAAGGTTCCTTTTCGTTGCAGTTTTATTCACTTTGCAGTTCCATAATCATTTCTTTCATCAGTTTCACAATTCTTCATCTATGTTGCTGTTTTCTTTATTTTCTTTTTTTTTCGATATTCTGGTGTCTTTAGTTACAAGATAACGATATAACTAATATGTTTTATCTTGGGCTTTTCTTTTATGTGAATATTCTTTCCTTTCCCCCGTTAGTTTTATTTATTTATTATCTAATTATCACAATTTATGGTAAACTTATTTGGCCAATGTGCCATTTCTTATGAAATGAAAAAGCAAACACACCAGTCTCATTAACTTGTATAAATTTTTATGAAGAAAATATGTTAGTATGTTTATAGAGATTAATAGTTTTGCCTATATTCATTATAATCTGTTGCCATGTTACTTATTTTTCAAAATTGTGAATTTGAGACAATCTACCATTACAAATGTCAAAAGAGCCACGCCTTGCCACCTTGAGGAAGAGAAAAGCAGAGCTAGGTTTCCCATCCTGAACACTTGGGGCGTCTCTGCATATATCTCAGTCAGGAGATAAAATTTGATATAACTGATAAAGGATTGTATCACTAAGACTTCTTTCCACATTTGGAATTTATTGGTTTCTACGTAAACTGCACCGTTTCGGAGTCAGAGGAATTCCATGAAATTGTGAATCTCGGCCAATATATTCTGTAATCTCTCGTATTCGCATTTCCTGAATTTTGATTTTCACTTGTGATTTCCACTCGAGAGATCAGGAGAGCAAATCCGGTGGAATAACTTTCGATGTCTCCAATAGAATAGGAATGGGTCTGCACAAGAATAACTGCCATCAATTGAATCACCCAGTTCTGTGAGCTAAAGCCTCAATAATATGATTTTCAAGATAATCTTGACGCATTTCTCGCTTCAGTCAAAGGGAAGCAAAGACTAAAGTTCAGCCACATTTATTTTAAATAAAAAGTTTTCTCCTTATATTTTTGTTTCGGTCTATATGGCTATACTTTTATTAATGGGAGAAGCATCTTACCCATATAACGATGTTGAACGATGAGTGTAAAAATATTTTATGAAAGGAAGGAGTCATTTTCATAAACACAATTTAACATTTATTGTACATTTTCGTCCACAGATTACATAAACTTGGTATTTCGTAGATCGTACACAACATTACTCTCCTGTGTAACTAAAATTAAGAAATAAAAAAAAACGAAAGGGAAATCTTTAGCTTGGAAGTCTCCCAGTGAAACTCCTGTTGACAATGAAACCGAGTTTATGCTCCAAGGAGTAGTTCTAACGTCTATCGAGTGTAAGCACAAGGTTAAACGAGGTCACGTCAAAAAGTTAGACTTTTATTATGGTTTCTCTAGTATTAGTTCTCTTTTTCGTTCAATTTTAGAATGAGGGAGATAAGACGTATGTCAGAGAAATTAAAAAGGATTAATAGATGTACTATAGTAAATTCACATCAACAGTGCATTTGACGTCTAGGCCAGGCTCCTGATTGGCTGCTGATAAGCCAATCACAGGGCTGGAAATTCTCAGTCTCTCTCGAGAGTTCACATAGGCAGGATGTAAGTTCCATCTCTCCTGAAAGACGTATCCCTCAGGAGACGTAGAACGTATATCCTGCCTATGTGAACCCTCGAGAGAGACTGAGAGTTTCCAACCCTGTCATTGGCTTATCAACAGCCAATCAGGAGCGTCGTAAGGGACAGGTCTAGACATTGATGCACTGGTGATGTGAATCTACTATAGTGATGGTAGTGATAGCCGTGAATCAGATTAAAGTTTCGTTAAATACTGTTCGCGCAAAAATAGAATAACGACGAGGAAATATGAAGCGACAAGATTTCCAGGCTCCCTCGTCTAGAAACGGCACATGAAGCTTCCATAATCCAGAATCCATGTAAAATTGATGCCAGGGTTGACGGATGATGCAAGAGCGGAGGCGAGAGCGCTTTTGACACAGGGAGAAGAAGGGTTGAGAGTTTTAGCAAATTTTGCTCTTGAAACCACTTAGGTATGACCGATAAAAATCACAGATATCCAAACAGCGTTAGAAAGGATGTAAGTCTGATTCCATTTAAGCTTTGGGAAGGAAATTCTTGGATTAAAACGAGAGAAAGGAAATAAGTCTTGAGTGATAAAATGTTCTTTGGAAATATGCGATTTTTATCGCCATACGTAGCATCGTTTAACTTAATTTACTACAGTAATTATCGCAGTTTATCCTATACCACTCAGATTCTAGTTACGCCAATAATAGTTACATAATTCACTGGTTTGGATATTAAGGCAACTGAATTTAAAATCCCTACATTCTCGTAGAGACTAGAACGTAGGTCGTCCAGTTGTGAACACGACAAGGTATACCGTAGGGAGAGATAGAAAGGTGAAAAGTCGACATCATGATAATCTATGCAGGAATACTTTTATCCGTTGGTATTTTAGAATGTAATATCTCCATACCTTAAACTTGTGATTTTTTCTCTGGGTCAGCTAATCAACAAATTGTCATGTGGGTAAATAACAAGCGGAAACAAGAGCACTATCCCAAGGGCAATATCCGCGAGGACGACAACACAAGAGTGAAGAAAAACTTCATTATTCTCTCTCCCCGTCCCTCATTTTTGAAAGTCAAGGTATTTTTTTTTCTTATCTCAGATTAGGAATATTTTTTTTTAATATTTGCGGCGATAAGCAGAATATTAATTGTTTCTCCAACAAATATATGATTTCGGTGCTAGGATTATTCACCAAGATAAAAAATATATATATATATATATATATATATATATATATATATATATATATATATATATATATATATATATATATATATATATATATATAAAATGTGCGGCTGTGGATTGACTAGGGCTTTTTATTTTTCTTTTATTTTTGTGAAGTACGAAAAATTCACTTATTCGGGGTGGTTACAGCGGAAAAGTAAAACCAGACGAGTTACGTTTGGAAAGGGAACTCAAGTTGACATTTTGATTAAACACAAAAAATACCAATAATTTACTATGAAAGTAGTTCTTTTATGCCTAACCTCAAGTGGTTAGCGCTGAAATTTATAGAAAGGAAATTCTGTATTCTTTTTTCGTGACCTGATGTGTCTTAGTAAGAGCTTTTAAAGCTTTTTTATTACA